>NC_056725.1:733231323-733428823 GCF_019279795.1 Protopterus annectens
ACTGCGGTGTTAAGGATAAATCATTTTTTCATCTTACATTTAAACATCTATTGCAAGACCACCGGTTATTAAGCCCACATTCTGCCTCTCAGCAGTCATCTTGGGATTAGTGCTTCTGTTTTCTCCTGATGAGGAGGAGTGCAGTTACATTATTTCCTGGAGATTGTTGATCACCAGAAAGCTTAATAACTGCTTTATAGGTAACAGCTTGGAATCTGTGCTACTATTCTGATCCTGGTGAGAGTAGGAGCAGAGTGCATTAATTCCTGAATGTTTCTGGTTGGAGACCGAGTGTTTGTGCTTAACATTCCTGATTGGTCTGGTTGCTATTTTGAGGCATCTACCAGAAAAAGACTAAAAGCCTACAAACCCTTGCATCATCTGGGACAAGACTGCAGATCACCAAACAGGCTGTGGCCTGCTTATCTTCTTGAGATTGGTGCTAACATTTTGCTTCTGGTCAGCGAAGAAGCAAAGGAGTGCTGTATCCCAACAGAGTGATGCTGTGGTGAGACCAGCATTAGTAGTAGCCAGGCAGTAGCTATTCATGTGACTCCCTTCTTTTCATCATGCTTGACAAGCTAATTCTTTGTTTTCAGTAAGTACTGCTTGATTTGTTTCTAACTTCAGAATATCTGCCTAAATACTGCATCCTTAAATTTTCTAGGTCTACATATTATTTTCCCCTCAAGTGTTTGGCAGTGCTCTGCACAGACTCAGATAGCTTGAGTGACATTTTCCTGTAAAAACACAACTGAAATTTCTCCAATACCTAGTTGCATGCAGGACAACTAGTTTGCAGTGACAAGCACTGTCCAGATAGTTGAAAACCAGATACTCCTGACAGTGACTGATATTCTCACTCCAACTGTCTAATGAATAAAAATAGTCTGTTGCCATGGATATAAACTTTCCTACTGTCTCTGTTACCAGCTCACTGGATATGGGCATCCTGAGCAATGTAGAAATTGCCTCATGTTTACTGACAACCAGTTAATTACCAAACAAACTGATATGGTATGTGAGAGATGTGTTTATACAATGTCACTGGAGTCAAAGCTCTCACATAAAAGTACTCCTAATGTAAATAAGGTGGTCAATAGTACACACACTGCACCCATCATGCACAATTCAAAGCAGACATATTGACCCACATCTGCTGAGGTCCCTTACATGTAACCTTCCTAAACCACAAAGACCTCCTAGATGAAGTACACGTAACAAATACTCTCAGCAGCCCCAAATGTGCTCTTATAAAACAATACCTACATCAACACACAGAGCTACATCTCATGGAACCTCTACCTCTAAACCAATAAGGCAAGCCACCACACAATCCAACATTCTAGTCATTGGAGACTCCATCGTGAGACACACTGATGTCCCTCTCACAAGGCTGAATAAGGAGAAAGTTACGATCAGTTACTTATGAGGGGGTAGGATCTACCACATTACGCATGCACTCAGGTCATTGGACCACAATTACCAATATGACTCAGTCATAGTCCATGTGGGAGTAAATGACCTGAGATGTACCTCCCTAGACTATATGAAGAGAGACATCAAGGAGCTCTCGGAATATGTGTCTCAGGCTGGTACGAGCCTAGCATTGTGCAGCATTTCACCTTCTCCAAGGATGATGCCACAATGTGAACAAAAGATGATTGACTTTAATAATTGACTTAGTTTCTGGTGTCATTCTAAGGGGGTGCAATATTTGTCAGCATGGAAGGAGATGGTCAACAGACCATTTTGCTTTTCCAGTGATGGTGTGCACCTCCCCCCTCTAGGCTTTTGAACATTAGCTAAAACATTGTCTTCCCCCATAGTGGCTTTTTTAGGCAATGCCAAACTGAAAGTACTTTCGACATAGCAAATCAATACCAACAAAATCTAAAGGTATTATTGCTCAATGCTAGGAGTCTAACAAAAAACTCCACTCCCTAGAAGCTCTCTCTGTCCCAGAGAATGCTGACATCTGTGCGGTCACTGAGACATGGTTTAAAGCCACGGAGAGCACACCAACAGTGCAAGGTTATAGTGTCTTCCACACATTTAAGCCAGCTACTTCACAGGCAGGGACTAAAGGTGGAGGTGTCTCTGTTTACATCAAAAATAAATATACTTCAAGGCTGGTCAAACAGGACAATGCACCTGAGCTGCTCCATGTTCAAATCACCATAGGTAAAATCCAGTACCATTTCTTTGCAAGCTATAGGTCCCCCTCTATGACCCAGGAAACCCATACTATGTATTTAAACTTATTAGAAACACTAACCATCCAATCCAATGCCATATTCATAGGTGACTAATTACTTCACTATTAACTGGGAATTCTATACAACATCAAACGTACATGCACAGAGATTCCTGGATTTTCTAAACATAAACTCCTTGGACAAGATAGTCAATACACCAACCAGGGGTGCAACCATACTGGATCTGGTCCTCACTAATATGGGAGACTGATATACACCCCCTACTATAATGCCTTCCCTGGTAAGGTCAGACCACAAAATGGTCTCTTTTGAAGTAAAATAAAACCTGGACCCCCAGCTAAAACTGAAATATTCAGGAACTATTCTAAGGATAACCTCCTGCTATTAAGTGACAACTTGGCAAAATTTCAAGCCCCCATACTGCCTATGCAGAACTGTTCATAGAAAACCTGTACAAGCATGTTAATAGCGGCACAGACACAGCTGTACCCACCAGGAAGAAGTACAGATCTAACTAAAAAAAAAAAGCCGCCCGGGCGGAATCACAAAATCAATAGGCTGTTTAACAGGAGGAATAAAAACATGGCAAAAATTAGGGGGTGTAGCACCGAGCAGGATAAAAGAACTATCAAACTAAACAAACAACTCAGAGGACAAATAAAGTCTACCAAAGCCACATTTGAGTTAAGTTTAGCCTCTCAGGCCAAGGACAACCACAAAGCATTCTTTAGCTATGTCCACAACCTCAAAGGCAATACACAATTGTGTGCAGAGCTCATTGTAAATGGAGCCACCTGCACTGATCCAGAATATATATTAAACCTCCTGGCTGATGAATTCAACTCCAGCTTTACCCATCTCCCGCCCTCAAATTCAGCTCCAACTTTTCCCCTCTCTCCCCCTGAACCTTTCCTCTGGAAATATCATCAAATATAACTTCCCTACTATCACTAGGGAACAGGTCCTTAATGCTCTCTCTAAGACCATGAACAATGCATCAATGGGCCCAGACAATATCCCAGGATTCCTTCTAAATAGTGTGAAACATGACCTATCAAAGCCTCTGGAATTACTATTTAACTGCAGTCTCCAAACAGACTTTGTGCCTCATGATTGGAGAAAGGCATCAATCATCCCTCTGCACAAAGCTGGGCCATCTACTGACCCTGGAAACTACCGACCCATACGTCTCACTAGTATTGTATGTAAAGCCATGGAAAGAATTATCATGGAGATGATCAAAAGAGATATAGTAAACTTACAGACACTGGACCCAACCAGTTGGCTATCCACCGGGTGACATACAGGTTTGTACCTAACCTCTTGAGTTAGTCAACAATGCCTGAGTGGGGTATTGTGTCAAATGCCTTGACCAGGTCAACGTAGACAGTGTGAATGAGTTTGCCCACATCCATTGCTTTGGTGACCTTCTCAAAGAAGTCCACCTGGTTGAGTAGGCATGATCTGCCCTTGATGAAACCAAACTGGGCTGGGTCCAGTGTCTGGAGGTTTACTATATCTCTATTGATCATCTCCATGATAATTATTTCCAAGGCTTTACATACAAGACTAGGGTGTGCATGACAAAAACACAGAGTACTAGAAACCCTGTGAAAGATGCAAGAGATGCCAATTTTGGAAGGACAATTCATGTGAGCAGAAAGAGTCTGCTGATGGACCAGAAAGCTGATTCTCTTAGGAAAATGCACTTCTCACTCCTAAGAGTAGAACCAGTGGTCAGAGATTGCGAAACACGTAGACAGTAACCTGGCTTTTGGCCATTATGTGTCATCGGTAGTAAGGAAATCATTCTTCTTCTTTGCAAGGAAAGGGCACTGGTGGTAAAATCAGCGATTGCAAAGTCTTCCCCAGTGAAAAAGTCACCCCACAGTATAAACCACTGGTTGCCACAACTGCAAACTGTTGTCAGAAAAGGCTCTAATGTCAACAGAAACCAGGCTGAGGACCTGACATTTGACTGCAGAGAAAGCACAACAGTTCAAGGAATTACTCAGGGTTCTAGCACCTCAAGAAGAGGGGGCAATAGGTGGAATTCAAGAAGAATGGCAGCTCCTCAAAACAGCATGTGTGAGGACTATTCATTATTTATTTACTGCCATTTGATTATCAGGAAATTCGAGCTGGGTAGAAGTCCATTTTCAGTGGAAGCCTAAAAAGGTCCAAATTATTACAAAACATTTTAAGAACAATAATTTTACAATATTCAAAAATAAAAAAACACTTGCAGTTTAAATAATAATAACAAATTAGGCATAATATAAAAACATCGGTTAAGAATCAATACAAGTTATATAACAATAATTTAATACTTAGAGAAACTTTAGACTGTTTGTAGAGAAATTAAAGGTAAGTTAGTCTAATACAAACAGGAATTGCAATATGAAGTGAGGGGAAAAACAGGCTTATAGTATATTTAGAGAGAAAGTCAGGGAAGAGAATTTGATAGAAGTAAGGAAGTAACTGAAGATGGGAGAGTAAGTAGGTATAAGGAATGAAAAGATACTTGTTCACATTTAGGGATAGCTTATCCTGGATCAGAACAAGAACAGAGCCAGATTTTAGCTCAAAAGTCTTTCAGAGTGATTTTGAAAGATGGGAGGGCCGGTATTGACCTGATGGATACAGGTAAGGAGTTCAAGGCCTTAGCAACTTTGTATGAGTGCAGACAATTCCCAGCAGATTCGCTAGGTTTGTAGACAGACAGGAGTTTTTGGTCACTGGATCACAGTGACCGACTGGGAACATAATTGTGCTGAATGTTTTTTAATGCTGGACAGGCAGATGGATGCTGGTTAATTTTATAAATTTAGTCCACTTGCTAGCGATACATACAACAGTTCCTTTTCAACTTAGCTAAAGGATTTAATGAGATCAGAAAATACTAGTCTTGCCAACTGGCCATTGTAAATCGTCTGTTAATGAGCATAGGATTGTGAAAATACTGGACAAGAAGATGTACTGGTTTACTGACAAGAGTCCATAAGTTTTAATACAGTAAGAAAGTCTGATAATGCTAATGTTTCTACAATTTTTCCAAGTGTGGATAAGAATTTTTAGAATAAGTTTTATGAAAGCATTTTCCAGATGTAGGGAAAGAATCCTGAGAAAGATTATTTCAGCTGGAAATCTTATGATATGCGATGTCAGTTTAAATACTGAGGTTACAAAACCAGACCATATAAGCAGCTGTCACCTCTACTAATGAAAACAAAGCTTGAAGGAATTACTGACAAATCAGTTTAGGCAAGTGGCAAAACTTGAGGGCATAGATGTTCAGTTTGTCAAAATCTATGCCACCAATACTTTTTAAATTAAGCTAATAATTGACAAACATTGGCACCTTTTAACAAAGGATATATTTTTTAGAAATTTAGTTTCCATAGAGGAAGAAGTTTAGATCAACAATCATCCAAGCTTAAGGACCTCTTTAAAACAAGGCCCATGCAGTTACTTCTTTGAATCGGTCTCAGGCCTGTCATCCATGTGGCATGCACAATTAACGTAAACTGGTATTCAAAAAAAATTCTTTACATCTGTAATCACTTTTAAAGCATATAAAAGCAGATATTGCATTACATGTACATTAAATTGGATTGCTTACATGGCTGTCTGGACATCCAGTTCCTTTTATCTGGACAAATTTCATATTTCAGAAAGCAACATATAGTGTTGCACTTAATTAAAATATAAAAGGGATTGGAGTGCCTTGTAAAATGCAGTCTGACACATTCACGTTCTGCAGTAGATATCTTTACTGGTACTGACAGAGCAATAGAGAAAACATTAACTGTGTCACAGAAACACGACTGCTAGTAAAAAAAGAAAGAATATGGGCTATCTGTCCTGGGGCTCTCTCTCTTCAGGGTTTAAATGAAGTTTTGGAATGTTATTGTAAAGATCTGTCTAGATGCTTATATAATTTTCATGTAAGTACTTTTCTGATATACTTTTCAAGCAGTTGCTGTTTTGTTATTTATATGCTATTCATAGGTTCATAGGTTCATACTAGGCTATCTACCCTAGGGCATTTATAAGCCTAGCCAGAGTGTGTATGGCTTTCGCCACCCATTTTAAATTAATTTTGCTATGCCCTTTTTCGAGGTTAGTATACTGTGCCTCTGTCTAACAGTGACACAGAAGTGATACCCAGGGTAAACCTACGATCTCCCATCCACTCATCAAGATTCCTCTTGAAGAGAGTCAATGAGGGACTCTGCCTAACCTGGACTGGGATTTTATTCCAGAGTGAAGGGAGCCTCTGGGTTATGAATCTGTCCCTCCAGCATGTCCTATTTATTTCAGTGCTGAGGTTTAAGTCCCTCGAGCACGTAGCTCGATGGGATTTGGATTTTCTGAGGTGCAGCATGTCCATTAATTCTGGGTTGGTCATGGCTTTATACGTCAGGCACAGATCACCTCTGAGCAGGCGGTATGCCACTGAGTAGAGCTGGAGTTTCTTTAACCGGGCAGCATACGGCATCTGTTTGAGCCCCTTGATCCTCTTGGTGAGGTACTTTTGGGGTCTTTCCAGTTGCTGCAGGTGTCTGGTAAGGTACATCCCAAAAGGGGCATTGTACTCAATTATGGGCCTGATGAGGGATGAGTAAAGAGGCACGATGACCTCCCCTGATCTAGATGTGAATCCCTTCATGATTAGGTGGGCTATATAAAATGTTTTTCTAACCACTTTGGCCACGTGGTTGTCAAATGAGAGATTGCTATCAACTTGGGTCCCCAGGTCCCTAATTACTTCTTCTGTACTTAATGGATTACCACCTATGTGGTAATTTGTGGGCACTTTGTTTTTGCCAAAGGGGATGACTATACACTTTTTGGCATTTAGCTTGAGGCCATGGCTCTGGCACCAGTTGTCTGTTTCTATGAGGCCCTTTTGGAGGATGCTTGTGTCGGCTGGAGAGTCTATTATGGCACCCAGTTTGCAGTCATCTGTGAACTTGGTCAGCCACAGTCCTTCCATGTTGGCCTGTACCTCTGAGAAATATATACCGAACAAGAGAGGTCCCAAGACTGAGCCTTGTGGGATGCCACTTGTAACTGGTTTGGAGTCTGATTAAATTAAGACAATTTGGTCACAGCCTCAAATGACACACATTATATATCTTAAAAAACATACATATATATGATGTATTACATTTGTTTAAAATTAATAAATGTTTGTCAATATGTATAATAAATACAAAACTAATTAGTGAATAGAGATTTTTCCTATTTCTTATTTCACTGCAGTACCTATCCACAAGTTTGTTATATAATGCTGGCTTTGAATTTCAAGTCAGGCTTTAAGGAAATATGGTCGTTGATGCCCATGTTCTAAAGGTTGAACATGAGGCCACATAGACCAAGTTCTTTGTGTTACAATTGCATTTTCGCATGGTAGTATGCCCCCCCCCCCCCCACCTGACACACATACTCCTTCAGCTATGTGTACCTACAGTATTCACAATACCCACATTTGGATTTAAGATTGTCCCTGTGAATAGAACTGGATACCCCTCTACCCCTTAGCTAGTAATAGAAAAAAAATGCTATCTCCTTTTTCCCTTTTCCCAATGGGAAAAAAAAAAAAAACTTTGTTGTTCAAATATTCGATGAACTCCATGGCTTGAGCTCTCTCTCCTTCCAAAAAAAATGAGCAGGTCATCAAAACCCTTTTGTAAAAAAAAATGTTTGTCATAAACCTAGTTGGAAAAACATAAGTTCTTTATTTGTAACAGAGTCTGACATGGCTCCAGCTATTCTAACCATGTGGATTCTGTCCTTGAGCCAGTTTGCAACCCATCTAGTGACATAGGTGTTTATATTTAAGCTGGTGAGCTTATCTATAATGCCGAGTGGGGTATTGTATCAAAGGCTTTTGCGAGGTCCAGGTAGGCTGTGTGACCACCTTCCCTTGTCAATGGCCTTGGTGACTGTTTCAAAGAAATTGACCAGGTTTAAGAGGCAGGATCTGCCCTTAACAAAGCCGAACTGGGTAGGATCCAGTGTCTGTAGGTCCCCAATATCTTTATTTATAAGGTCCATGATGATCCTTTCCATAGCTTTGCAGACCAAGCTAGTGAGACTTATGGGGCGATAGTTTCCAGGATCCGTTGAGGCACCACCTTTGTGGAGAGGGACCACTGTTGCTGTACGCCACTCTTTGGGTACATATCCTGTAGTAAGGCTGAGACTGAACAGTAGTTTTAGGTTTGGGTTTAGCTCTTCTTGGAGTTCATGTAGGACGCAGCCTGGGACACCGTCTGGTCCCATTGATGCTGTGTTTCTTGCTTTGGAGAGGGCAGCTCTTACATGAGCATCTGAGATGTCAGGGGGGCAGCACTCTGCTGGGATAGATATTAGCCCTTTTGGTGGTGGGGGGGGGGAGTTTGCGCTGAACCTGTCAGCTAGGATGTTGGCAATGTCTGTGGGTTCGGTGTATTTTTTGTCATTTTGGACTAATTCTGAGCATATCGGGAATTCCCACCCAGGTTCCTAACATAACTAAAGAAAGCCTTGTGATTATCCTTAGTGTCCCCATGCAATTTTTCTCCCGAAGCTGGCCTTAGACGATTTTATGAGTGCCCGTATTTTTTGCTAATACTGATCAGAGATGCCTTCCCTTTTTGGGATTTTGCTCTGTTATGTAGTAGCTTCCTCCTTCTATTGTATAGTTTGTTTATGGCTAGGGTCCACCAGACAGAACGTCTGCCTTTGGAGGATTGGGTCTTGGTTTTATTTGGGATTGCATGATCCATGCATTCCTGAAGGTGTTCATAGAATGCATTTATAAAGGATTTTGTGGTCTGGGCCGTATTATCCACAGGCCCAGGGGCTTTGAAGGATTCCACCTCGGTTTTGAGGAGTGTGAAATTTGCTTTAGAGAAGTTTTTCACTGTGGTTTTCTGGGCATGGGGTGGGGTCGGGATGTGAATATCCAGTGAGATTAGTTTATGGTCTGATCTTACCAGTGAGGGATACACTTCTGGTCTGGAGCATAGAGTCCACATGTTGGTGATGATCAGGTCCAGTATGTTTTCCCCTCTTGTGGGAGTGGTAACAAGTTGTTCCATAGCATTTGAGTTTATAAATTCTAGGAACCTTTGGGCTAGGGTGTTGGAGCTAGAGTAATGCTCCCAGTCTATGGTTGGGTAGTTGAAGTCACCCAATATAATGGTGTCTGGAGAGACCTTCATATTTTCCAGTGTTCTCAGGAAGGCCGAGTGGGGTTCCTGGGTTTGGGAGGGTGGTCTGTAGCAGGCTATAAACTGGAAGGCAGTTTTACCCACTGTTAGTTGCACATGGATAGTCTCTGATGCTTCGTGCTGTGCCACCAACCTGGAGGTGTGGGTATCTTTGACGAATATTGATACTCCCCCTCCTTTTGTGGTTCGATCCATGTTTTGGGGCTGAAAAGCATGGTATGAGGTATAACCTGGTAGTGCTGGGGTGCTCTCAAGAGCCTTGAACCAGGTTTCTGTTACTGCACAGATATCAATGTTCTCCATGCTAAGGAGAGTTTCGAGTGTGTGCATCTTGAGGTTTAGACTTCTGGCATTGAGTAGCATTACTCTTAGTTTCTTATCCCTTGTGATACCTATGGAGGTGGGTTTGTCTTTTGAGCCTTGCCTAAAAAAGGCACTATGGGGGTAGCAAGAGCCTTTGCCAGTGTCTGAAAGCCCAGGGGTGACAGGTGCAAGCTGTCCCTAGCGAAGCAGCGTGGCTTGTCGAGCATGTCATCCCAGGCTGACAGGCATTGGATCCCCTTTGAATGACACCAATACTTAAGCCAATTGTTGAAATTGATAATCTTGTTTTCATACTGTGACATCATTCTTGGTGAGGGTAAGATGCTACTCAAGGTCTGGGTCATACCGGCCTGCTACATGCTCAGAGAGCTCCTCTATGTCTCTTTACATGTAGTCCAGGGAGGTACATCTCAGGTCATTTACACCAGCATGGACAATGACTGAGTCATATTTGTACTTGCCTTGGAGTGACCTGAGTGCTTGTGTTATGTGGCGGATACTAGCGCCCAACAGGCAGCTCACTGTGACCTTCTCCTTGTTCAGCCTGGTGAGCGGGACGTCATTGTGCCTGATGATAGAGTCACCTATTACAAGTGTATCAGGTGTGTTGTTTAGCCTTAAGGGCTGTGACTGTTCAGCACACTGGCTTTGTGAGCTATGTGGGTAACCTATTGAGGGTGATCTTTAAGAAAATGTCATGCAGATGCTGCTGTTAACATAGGTTTTCTTCAAGTATCAAAGCAAATTTTGCAAAAATAATGTATACACAGACATTCAGACATTATATATATATATATATATATATATATATATATATATATATATAAAAAAATGTACACACACAAACACATTTTTCACTGACATTCTTACAACTGATTGACATAAATTATTTATGCTATGATCCTAATAAACATTATATGATTTTTTTCATATTGGTAATTTCAGTTTCAGCATCATAATTGTTTATTCAGTATGTTGCTTTTATGATTTTATATCCATGTTCCATTCAACTGCCCAGATGTTTGCCTCCAGTTTTTGACCCGTTCTTCATAAAAATCTGTGGATTTCTGGCAAATCACTGAAAACTGAGGTCACTAATTAATGAAAGACATTTGAGTTTCAGACTTCACAATGTTCCAAAAATACATATTAACACAAACCCTGTTATTAAAGCAATTTTTTTAAGTTCCTAAGAACAATATTTAAAATCACTTCCTAGATTTGGACCTTTTACCCCCCCCCCATTATTTTAGGCTTCATCCGGATTTCTTACACTAAGTTAAGAGGTATAGATTTCATTGCATTTTAACAGCATAGGTTGTAACATTTTTCACTTAATCATTGTAAACTGTTTTGTGGATATATATATATATTTTTAATTTATGCACACTAGAGGAAGATAATGCATAGGTTTTCAACATTGAGTAATGATGTGTTATATAAAAATACATAGCATAGTTTTTATAAATGTTATACGCTTTTTTCATATTGGCTAGTAGTTTGATTTCACCATCACAGCTGCTTATACAGTATAAATATTATCTACTTCACATGTCCAATTTTTTTTTTTTTTTTTGCATTTAAACAGCATAGCATTCATTTAAACTCATGATGTTGAATGACTTGATTAATTATTTGAAATTTAGGGGCTATGATGAAACAATGCTTAACAGAGAGAAAGCTATGTTAGTTGTAGATTCATAGGGAACTACTAGGCTAGCTGCCCTTGTGGACATTTTAAGCCTAGCCAGTTTCCCTTTTTGTGATCAAATTCATTTATCCCATTTGGTTAGAGATTGGCCTTACCCCATCCCATGGTTGATAACTATTTATTACCCATAGTGAGAATAACTAGGATCATACCACTGATAATTTGAGGGGACCCATGAATGGGATAAAACATTAAGGAGCTGCCTCTGCCCATTAGTAGTGCAGGAGACAGTGCTGGGGTAAATGATCTGTTTCCCATTCATAGATCCAAGTTGCAGTTGAATATGGACAGGGATAAACTGTTTTATGTGGGTAGGCACTCTGTTCCAGAGCAGCTGTATCCTCTGTGTGAGGTACCTGTCTCTCCAAACCTGTCTGTTAATGTCGCAGAGGAGGTTTAGATCCATAGACTGAGTATTTCTGATGCCATTTGACTTGCTGATGTGCAGTAAATCCATCAGTAATAGGTTGGAGGATGCTTTGTATGCCAGAAACAGGTCACCTCTTAGCAGTCTGTAGGATAATGAGCATACCAACAGGGCTTTGTATCAATCCATTAGGACATGTTGTTTAGGCCTTATATAATTTCAGTAAGGTACCTCTGTGGATGTTCTAGTTATTACATGTGTGTGGACAGATAGATACCAAAGTGGGCATTGTACTTCATGACTGACCTAATGTGACTAAGTAAAGAGGGAGAATGACATCCCTAGATCTAGACACAATCCTTTGTTTATAAGTTTTGCAATATAAAAGGACTTTTTACAGCAATGGACATACGTTGATCAACAGTTCAGTCACTGTCCACATAACTTCCAAATCCCAAACAACTAGGTTTACTCTTAGGGGTGTATTGTCAATGTGGTAGTTCCCTGGGGTAGATGACTTCCCAAACAATGCAGTAATGCATTTTTTGGCATTTATTTTCAGTCCATGATTTTGGCACCAGTTATTTGGGACAAACCCTCCTACAGGATGGCTAAGTCAGGGACTGATCCTAGCTTGCAGTGATCTGCAAACATAGTGAGCCAGAGCCCTTTGGTATTAACTTTTACTTCAGAAAAGTAGATGCCAAACAGGAGAAGTCCCAGCACAGAATCCTGGGGAGGACACCACTGGTGACCTGTCTCTTTCTGAAGTAACGTCCCCTATTTTGATTTCCTGTGTCCTATCCGTGAGACACTTGGCAATCCAGTGAGGGACATAGAGGTTTATTTCCAGTTTATTTTACTTTTCTGCTATGCCTGAGTGTCAAAAGCTTTGGCCAGGTCAAGGTATGTGATATGTACCAATTTGCCTTCAGCCATTGCTCTGGTAACTTTTAAAAAAAAAAATCCACCAGGTTGAGTAACCTTGACTAATTCAAACAGAGCCAAGTTCAGGTATATATTGAGGACAGATGGAGGGGGGAGAGAGGGGTAAAGTTACAGCTAAATTTAATAGCCAGTAGGTTCATTATATTTTCAGATTCAGTGTAGGTAATGTCCTTCACAATCATCTAAGTGCATTGCTGTGCTGAGCTTTTAAGATTATGAAAATAACTAGAAATGCCTTGTGATTGCCTTTGGCTTAAGTTATTTTAGCCCCAAACTTGGCTTTGGTGGATTTTATGAAGCTCCTGATGTGTTTGTTTATTTCAGTGACAAGGTTTCTAACATTCTGGGAGTCACTCATCTTACTTTTGGTCAAAATTCTTTTCCTTTTATTATAAAGCTTGTTGATATTATGGTTCCACCATGTGGGTTTGTTACTGTGGGGTATAGCTGTATCTGTGCAGCTACTTACATGCTGGTATAGTGTGGTGTTGTACATTTATGTGTATTCAGTTCAACAAATGCGACAGTGTAGCTTGCTCCATTTGTTGGCATTTGACCCATGACTGCTTCTGTAAGTAAATGAGATCACAGAATAAAATTTATACTAACTCATAACAGACATACAATCTGTGAAACAGGTCATACGGAGACTTTGGCATATTTTACAACTCTTAGGAACTCATTATAATTTAGTTTTGGACCAATCTGACTTTGGATATTAATAGAGACATAATCTGAAACAAAAGCTCTGTTAGAAAGAGCAAAATAATTTCAGAAATATTAGACACCTGTAAAATTTATGCAGATTACGAATGTGATCTAGTTGGAGAGGTATCTATCCTGCCCTACTTTTATATAAGTAAAACCAAACATAAATCAAAAGAGCATATTTGTAACCATGTATCTGATATAAGATGAAATATTACAAGTAATACCTTATTTAAACATATTTTAACATCACATAAGTTTAAATTTATGTTATCACAAGTCATTTTGGAAAGGAAGAGGGGTGGTGATATTAATGCAATAACAGAGATTACAGAATACTGATGGATCAATATGTTAAGAACTGATTTATGCCTAGGGTTAAAGAATGTCAATGATTTAAAACCAATTTTTGGAGCTCATTCCTTTCAAAACCTGAAGTTCTGAATCTCCATCTTTGTTCCTGACTGTGTCATATCCCTATAAGTTTAAGCTCCTTTCTTTCTTTCCCACTGTTAGAAAAATATGTATTTGAACATATATAAAGTGCTAGTTTAAAAGCAAATAGTATGTAATGCATTTTATTCTATTTTACAATATGGCAGTAGGAATGATTTTACATGTAATTGCTTGAAGCTTTGGAGCTGCAGTGTATTTGAACTCTGACCCTGGCAGTAGCCAGCTCAGCAAGCTTATGTTTTTCACTAATGATTATCTGCTGGGTCAGGAAAATGAATGTATAAAGCATTGAAAATCTTTCTTCCTTCCTCTGAGATAGTTGGCCTTGTGAATATTATCAGAGATAAAGCACAGCTGTTGTGGTTCTTCCTGCATATAACCGTACAAATGAAAGTGGAGAAACGTGATGAACTGTCTATAGACTGGCATCCAAACTTTAACACATACCTAGCTATGAAGCGTGTATATGTAGAGACTATGAACATTTCAAATTGCTGGGTTTGTACTGCTATACCAACAGCATATGGAGGGCTGTTGATGTCCGCTGTCCCCTTGGGGATAAATGAGACTTGGGAAAATTTACTTTTTGATACAGGTTCTGTGAGATCACAGGAAAAGATTGCATTGTATTTGCCTATTACACAGAGAGGAATTGTTTGTTTTTATAAAAATGATACACTCCAAGTGGGTTGGAGTAACTGTAACATAACTGTATCTTATAAATGCTATATTAAGACTAAAGATAAAACTACTAGTTGTAGCACAAATTATGATTCATATTTGAGCTTAATGAAAACAACATTGAGAGATGTGCAGAAAAATCCTGAGTTGCATAAACAATTGTCTGTTATAGACAAGAAAATGTTTAATTCAGAGTTAACCCGCATCAGTACTAAAGTAGAAAACTGTTATTTTGTTTGTGGAAAAAAAGCATACAAATGGCTACCTGAGAATTGGTCTGGCAGTTGTTTTTTGGGTTATCTGGTTCCGGCTATAAGGCATACTGCAGAATTACCTCTAGGTAAGATACGAAATGTAAGAGACGTAGCCCGAAAACCTGAGAATCCAATCGGAAAACCTGTAAATCTAGTGGGAAAAATCAAAGCTGGTTGGAAGGATCATCATTCCGTAAAAGATAAAGAAAAATTGACTCATATGGACTTGAGTGACAGTGTTATATCCTGGGCTGGAATACTTCCAGCCTATGGAGCAGTCAAATCAATCTGGTAGCTGAGAAAACTGTCAAAGCTTCTCGAAGTAATGAGTAATGCAACTTTTTCCGCTCTCGAACATGTGACTGATGAACTGAATGCAATGAGAACTGTTGTGCTACAAAATCGAATGGCTCTTGACTTCACCCTAGCTGCAAGAGGTGGTTATCAAAGAAGAATGCTGTGTCATACCAGACAATCGACATGAGATCAATGATCACCTAGAGATAATACAGCAGGTATCGGCCATGACTGAACCAGGCCCAAACCCACTGATGAACTTTCTCCAGAGTCTATTTGGTGGGTGGGGTTCTATCCTAATGAATATTTTGATTGCTATTTGTGTTGGTCTGCTCCTATTAGGAGCATGTGTCTGTTGTGGGATTCCCTGTATGAAAAAATTAGTCAAAGAATTTGTTGATATATCTGTAACTGAGACTTTGTACCAAGACATTGAACTGGAGCTATTGGTTCCAGACGAAACTCTTTCCGAAATATAAACTAAATGACTTGCCTAGTTGAAAGTCCTTAAAGGAGAAGGCTAGGGAACGATATGATATTGTTTATGTTTCTGAATAGAATAAAAAGTATTAAAAGGGAGGAAAATGTTAGAAAAATATGTATTTGAACATATATAAAGTGCTAGTTTAAAAGCAAATAGTATGTAATGCATTTTATTCTATTTTACAATATGGCAGTAAGAATGATTTTACATGTAATTGCTTGAAGCTTTGGAGCTGCAGTGTATTTGAACTCTGACCCTGGCAGTAGCCAGCTCAGCAAGCTTATGTTTTTCACTAATGATTATCTGCTGGGTCAGGAAAATGAATGTATAAAGCATTGAAAATCTTTCTTCTTTCCTCTGAGATAGTTGGCCTTGTGAATATTATCAGAGATAAAGCACAGCTGCTAAAGTAATGTTGCAAGAAGAACAAAGAAGTGTATTACAAGACTGAACTGACTATTGTATTCGAGCAGGACTGAAACCTTGAAAGAATAACATTTACAGAAAGACATTATAACTGACCAGGTGCTTTGCAAGGCTGTATTATTCTCATGGGAAAACTTTTAAAATGTATAACATCAGCTTTTTCTTATGAATAGAATATTGTAGACCATAGTGATGTAGGTGCCCTGTGACTAACCACGTCAGTAAAGTGGGCACAGCTTGAATGTATGACTATATAACATAGTGTATTTCCTACATCATGTTAGACAAAACTCTATACTTGTATTGTATGGTATTTTGCCTCCTGGTGTACACTAGTAAAGTTTTTGCATCTGAGCCTCCTGTGTTGTAATCGTTTGTTTTTATTTAACACCCACTCATTTGTTCTTGCCCCGAGTCTCTCATGCTCTACTCTAGGGGCAATTACACTGTATCAGTGCAACAGTATTTGGGCCCCTACACTAGACTCCAGGACTTACTTTTGATTCTGATTTATCTTCTTCATGGCTCCCTTCATGCACACGTTTGTTCCTCCTTGTCCGTTTTGTCTTCTCTGACTTCATATGCGATGCCCTTCATTATTTTGGCGCCAGCTCTGTGTCATTCTACCTGCCATCCCATCTGTCATTGCATAACAGGCTATATCCAGGTAGGTCCTTGTCTCACCCCCTCATGTCACTGACCTGGGTTTCTATGCAAACAGTACATAAGATCCTAATGGGCTTCACTGGTTTAGTTCGCTATCTTCATGCTTAGACTTCTTGAATTACTCATGAATGTCGGTTTTCTTCTGTAATGCGTACAGCACTTTTTGTCCCCTTTTGACTATTGCTACACTATATCCTGTCAGTGACAACTACTTCAATCATTTGTTAATGTTTTACAGTTTAAATGCAGCCAGCATCTTTTGACTGCAAACAGCAGTCCTTCAGCATGCATGATCTAAAAAAATAAGAAGTGTGAATCTCTAATGTTTGGCACTACTGACTGACTTGAGTCTTCAGTGATTTAACAGCAAATCAAACATTCTGTGAGGGACAGAGCAGAACTCTATACCAAACAGCAAAGAGGAATAGGGTGCTGTTGCAGTTTATGGTTTGTTTTCATTCATGTAATTACACAGAGATATCTGAGGTGTTCTTTTAAAGTTTAAAATTTAATCTAATTAACAGTGGGTGTGTTTTATTAATTTTATTTGTATATATTGGTCATGTTAATAATGTGTTTTTTACTCTTTGAAGGCTGAATAGGTATATTTTTTTGTCTTCTTTTAAAGTGTCTGAACCTGGTGAGTGTGTGTGTGTGTGTGTGTGTGTGTGTGTGTGTGTGTGTGTGTGTGTGTGTGTGTGTGTGTGTGTGTGTGTGTGTGTGTGTGTGTGTCTCTATGTATATATTCGTGATAATGACTGTGGTCCAGAATGTGTGTGTGTAATATAACTTATATTTCTGGATGTAAGATACTTCCTTCAACAATTGTATATATGCTTCAACAAGTGTTAAAACATTAGGCAGATTAATTATTTTACATCAAAAAATATTAAAAAAGAAAAAAAAAAAAAAAAATATATATATATATATATATATATATATATATATATATATATATATATATATATATATATATATATATATACAGTAATAAAAAAATATAAAACTATTTAAAAGATAGCTCAGTCTCCAAGTTTAATAATGCCCTCCAGGGTAAGAGCTATTAGGAAGCTAACACCACTCCAGGGGTGGCAAGACCCTCCCCCTGCCGTGTAGAGCTTCACAACATCCTTGGGCATGTGTTCCCTGATAACAGCCACCATGTTAGGCATTACTGCTTGCTTTACAATACCAGTATGCACCAGATGTTCTCTTTTCTAAATACGTTAACCTACAAAGTTCATAGATATTTTAGTAGTAGACAAGCAGTTCATAACTGATTCTTCTTGTATAATAGATGTGCATTTGAAAAAATAAGGCTGGCTTCTGCCTTAAATTGTATTTTGCAGTTTAAGAAACTAAAATAAAGATGAGTATGAAAAAAATAAATATGAAAAGGACAAATGATATACACCATTCAGCATGTTCTTCTTTCGGCTTTTCCCGGTTAGGGGTCGCCACAGCAGAACTCCAGTCCTCTAATGATTGGACGTAGATTTTTATGGTGCCGAGGTGCCAGCTCGACACCCAACCTTCAACGAAGGCACGCCCATTTACGCATGTCTTTTGAACACCACTCAACCACGGGGAGGAAATGTGGACTCCACACAGAAGGCACCCCAGCCGAGAATCGAACGGAAGAACCTCTTGCTGTGAGGCGACAATGCAACTGCTGCACCACCGCCATTCAGCATATAATCAGATTATTCTTACCTTAAAGGATCTTTATGGTCAGAAACTATTTATATCTATATCTATATCTATATATATATATATATATATATATATATATATATATCTATATATATATATATATGTGTGTGTGTGTGTGTGTGCGTGTATATATATCTATATATATATATATATATATATATATATATATATATATATATATATATATATATATATATGTATACACACACACGCACAGAACACATAAGAACAAGATTCTTTCTCCTGGCCGGCCCTCCAACCCCTCCCCCTACCCTAACACATCTCCTCTTGAGACTGCTACCCACCTCAATAGACACTTCATTGAAACTATCCAAATACTCACTCCCTCCATCTCTAGGTTTACTGCCATCCCCTCTCCCTCCCACCAACTTAATAACAACCTCTTCTCCTTTCAAGCTGTTTCCACTTCCTATCTCAAAACTCTTTTTCTGAAACTAAAACCCGGCTCTTCCACTACTGACAACCTCCCCTTTAGCTTCCTCAAATTAGCAGCTGAGTCTATAGCATATCCTATATCTATTCAAATCAACACGTCAATCCAAGAAGCCACTGTACCTCTCATTTGGAAATCCTTTTTCACAATTCCCCTCCATAAAGGTGGAAACTCATCAGATCCATCTAACTTCCGACCCATCGCCATCCTGTTCCCCCTCGCTAAAATACTTCAGAAATGCATTCATATACAACTTCTCAACTATCTCCTCCAGCATAACCTATTTACTCCCACTCAACATGGTTTTCGCCCTAACCATAGCACAACTACTGCTCTCCTATCATTTACTCATACTATTGCTGAAGCCCGTGACAACAACAAACTCATATTTATTTTATTTATTTTATTTTATTTTACATTTGTTAACCTGGAAATTCCGACTGGACCAGGTCCATTTTCAGCGGAGGCCCGGGTAGAAAAGCTCCAACATCAAGTTATACAAATACAGTACATCCAGCATAATACACAAAACAGGTTACATCATGTATGCTGAGCATAGTAATATAACAAGAATTAATAAAAACACTCCAGGTAAAAGATATAGAACATGGGTAAAAAGACAATGTCAGTCATACTTTGGTAAGAAAAGAAAATATATCAAGTAAGATTCTACAGTTAAAAGTTCCCTTTCAGATGACCAAGCCTACAGGGGATCAGAGCTCCAGCATGCGATCAGAGAGGAATTTGGGGAGTTAATAGTAGTATGGGTAGGGTTATGTGATACAAGGGCATAACCATGTACTAAGAAGGTGCGATTTGAGGGAGTATTTGAATATGGATGTGGAGGAGGCAGTGGACACATAGGGGAAGAGAGTTCCAATTTCTGGCAATGGTGTGGGAGTAGAGTGCTTTCCCTGCATTATTGTTAGCCTTGGTGATGGAGAGGAGAGATTTTTCACTGGATCTTAGGTATCGGTTTGTAGTATAGATAGTAAGTAGGTTGGATAATGAGGGTTTTTTTTCAGGATATTTGAGAATATTGTAGGCTGTGCCCAGCTGGTGATAGTTAAGTAGCTGTGGTAGCTCAAGCCATTTTAGTTCTTTTAGTGCAGCACAGTGATGGGTTCTATAGGTTGAGTTAGTAGCAAACTTGGCTATTTTATTGTAGCATGATTCTAGTTTGTCTAGGTCACATTGTCTGATTTGGGTAAAGATTGGTGCTGCGTATAATAGAGTTGAGAGGAGGTGACTTTGTGCAAGAGTGACTCTTGCTTTTTGATTGAGAAAGGACTTATGCCTATATAGGGAGCCTAGTTTTTTGTGTACTAGTTTAATGGTATGTGAGATGTGAACATCAAAGTGGAGATTACTGTCTATTTCAATACCCAGATGTTTGGTGTGGTTAGAAGGGGAAATAGTGCTGCCGTCCTTAGATGTTATAGTAAAGGAGAAGTTTTTTTTGATCTATTAGGGGTAAATAGTAGCAGTTTTGTCTTTTTGGGATTTAGAATTAGTTGGATCCCAGATATCCATTTTTCTACTGAGATGAAGGTATCCTGAGTGAGTATATGTAGGGTGGTGGGAAATGAGGCGGAGCAGATCAGGGTTGAATCATCTGCATATTGTATGAGTGTGGCATGTTGTGTAGAGCATTTGAGGTTATTTGTGAAAATAGAGAACAGTAGTGGGCCCAGTATAGAGCCCTGTGGGACTCCTATGGTGGTTGGAAGTTGTGTAGACAGAGTTCCTTTCCACTGGACTGATTGTTGCCTGTCAGACAAGTAGCTTCTGAACCTGGCTATAGTAGAGGAGGTGAAGGATAATGATGTTAGTGAGTCTAGTAGAATGGAGTGGGAGACCATATCAAATGCTTTTGAGAGGTCTAGGAAAATGGCAGATACATATTTGTTATTATTCCTGTGAAGGTTTATATAATTAGTGAAGGATAGAAGGGCTGTGGTAGTGCTGTGATGTGGACGGAAACCGTGTTGTGTGGTAGATAGTAGATTGTGTGTGTTAAGAAATGTCATCACTTGCAAGTGGATGCATTTCTCAAGAATTTTGGATAAGGGGCAAAGGATGGCAATAGGTCGGTAGTTGGAGAATTCATAAGAATTACCTCCTTTATGGAGAGGAATGATGCGAGATACTTTCCAGAGTTTGGGTATGTAGGATTCTAGTATGGAGCGGTTGATAAGGATGGAGACAGGATATGATAAGGAGTCACTAGCCATTTTTAGGTATGCAGCAGGTATGTTATCAGATGCTAGTGTGGTTCGCTTTAGTTTTAGGAGGAGTTTTTTGATAGTTGAGGTGGGCACTGGTGATAGGCTGAAAGAGGGGGTGGTGTGGAATAGGTTAGGTTGTGACTGAGGCAGACTGTTTTTGGTTATTTGACTGGACAGGGCTAAGATGGATTTAGTAAAACGGTTATTAAATTGAGAAGCTATGTCTAGGGTATTGTTAGTAGAGATGGGTGCTGGGGTTGTGGTTTTGCCTGGCTTTAGTAGGGAGTTAATGGCATGCCAGAATTTTTGTGGACTATTTGAATATTTCCTTTGGCCGCTAAGAAAATAGTTTTGTTTGTTTATTTTGGATTCAGCCTTGGCCTTGCTTCTAAGCTGTTGATAGTATTGTCTGGAGCTAGGGGTTTTGTCAGTTTTCCAGATTTTCCAGGCTTTATCTCTAGCTTTTAGTAAGGCTCTGGTGTCCCTATTTAGCCAGGGTGCATAGTTGGCTTTAACTCTGATCTTTCTGCTGGGAGCTAGACTATTAAGGATGTTAGAGAAGGTAGTATTGAAGTAGTCTACTGCCTGGTCTAACCTGAGTGTCCGTAGTGGTTCCCAGTTGCAGTGGCTTAGGACAGTATTTAGGTATCGTGGGGTAAGGTTACGGTCATCTCGTACAAATTTGTAGACTACTGGTTTGGGGTGATTGGAGTGTTTCTGGAGTAAGAAGGTGGGGAGATGATCACTTAAGTCATCTGGGAGACAGCCTACTGTATAGTTTTGTTTGGGATAGTTGGTTAGTGTCCAGTCCAGTATGGATTCTCTCTTTGTTTTCTCATCTATTCTAGTTGGTTCTTTAATTAGTTGAGAGAACCCATACAGATTGATATGTGTAGAGGGGCTGCTGGAGTTACAGGTTGCCCAGTCAGTGTTAAGGTCTCCTAGTAGGGTCGTTTCCTGGGGTAGATTGTCCTTTGTCCAGTGTAGGATGTCTTCTGTTATGAGCGAGTTGTTGCCTGGAGGTATGTAGCAGCATATTATATTGATCTTCTTGGTGTTTCTTATAGACAGGACAGAAAATAGGACTTCAGCATTTTGAAAAGTGGGTGGCGTGGTGTGCAGGAGCTGGAGGTTAAGGGTGTTTTTAAAGAGAATGGCTACTCCTCCTCCTTTCCTGTTTGTTCTATCAGATCTAAGTGTATTATACCCTGGGGGAAGAAAGACTTCATCTTGGATACTGGGTGTAAGCCAGGTTTCTGTAATGGCGAGTATATCAGGGTTGTAGTGGGCTATGAATGCATGTAGGTCTGTTAGCTTGTTGGTAATACTTCTTATTTTGAGATTTAGGATTAGCAGGTCAGATGTTTGTCTAGCTGAGAGGGGACCTGGATTTGGGTGAATGTCACCAGAGGTTAGCAGAATTTGTAGGAGTGTCAGTATGTGTTTTTTAATATTAATTGTTTGCGAGCTTGGTCTATGAGAGATTTTCTTAGTGTGATAAGATGGTGTAATTTTTGTTAGTGACTAATATGTAGTTGTAAGATTTATGATTATAGGGCAGATGTAGAAGTCTGAGTGGGTTTGAGAGGGTGGGCTAGTGTAGGTAGTGTGATAGCAGTTGTGCAGCGGTAGATCTGTTTGTAAGGAAGTTAGGAAGGTTAGCGATAGTAGAGCTAGTGATAGGGATGTGAGTGTGGGTAACATGATACTACTTTGAGTGAGAAGTACAACTAGGATTCCTGGTTGGTTGTGTGTGAGGGTAGAGTTGTGTTGTCTGGGAATGTGTTTTGGGAGTGGGATCAGTGTGGGATGTAATTGGATTGGGGGGTGGGGGGAGGTAGGATGAGTGGGTTGGGCTAGTTGTTAGAGAATTAGGGGTTGGACTACCGGTCAGGTGATTAGGGGTTAGAATAAAAGTAGAAGTAGTGGGGGTGTGTGGAAATAGGGGGCAGGGAGGGGAGTGTAGCAACCCCGAGCGCAGCAAGATAATACCGACTCTAAGTGTTTCTTTAGGCTTTGGTAAGTATGTAATGTTAGCTTAAATTGTAATAATCATTCTGATGAAGTCTGCTTTGGGCTATCGAAAGCGCTCACGCAGTGGGAATTGTTATTACTTTTGTGATTAAAGAAGTTTTTTGTCTGTTTATACGGAACTTGGGTGTTTGTTCTTAGTGGAGTACTACATTTTTGTGACTTAAATTGTAATATGTTCAAATTAAATTTTAGCTGTAATTTAATATGTTTGCACCAAGTTATAGACTATGTTATGGGCACAGAGTATAATTTTCTGACATTCTTAAAATGATATAGATTTAAAGCTGGGGTTAGTTACAGATGAAACAGGAGAGGAAATGAAATGCTCTTTTATAGATTTGAGTATTTCTCAAAAGAAACTTGACTTTAGTTGGGGGGGGGCACTAACTGGAGAGCAATATACAACTGTTTAGTCCTGGTGACGTACTCATCAGTACAGAGGTTTGACTAAGGAACTATACAGCAGAAATGTACTAATACACTCACTAACATTTGTTTAAGTTAATGCTGGTAAGGTATTTTACTGTCTAGACACTTGGAAGTTAAGCATCTACATTAGTATTTAGTCTCTTTAGTTGCAGGACAAGTGTCTGTGGGTGCCCAGTGCTCAAGAGAAAAAACTGAAATTTCTACTGCTTGATATGGGGGGGGCAGAGACCTGCTTGACCTGAAGGATGGTTTGGATTAATTAGTATTTAGTCTCTTTAGTTTCAGGAAAAGTGTCTGTGGGTGCCCAGTGCTCAAGAGAAAAAACTGAAATTTCTACTGCTTGATATGGGGGGCAGAGACCTGCTTGACCTGAAGGATGGTTTGGATTAATTAGTATTTAGTCTCTTTAGTTGCAGGACAAGTGTCTGTGGGTGCCCAGTGCTCAAGAGAAAAAACTGAAATTTATATCCTGTCTCTTCCTTGATCTATCCAAAGCTTTTTATACAGTATCTCACCCATTGCTGCTAACTAAACTGGCTAATCTCAACCTTTCAACTACCTCTCTATCCTGGTTCTCCAGCTATCTCTGTCACAGGCAGCAATAAGTAAAATGGCTGTCTTCCTGCCCTCCTTATATTCCAGTCCCATCTGGTGTCCCACAAGGCTCCATCTTGGGTCTCCTCCTATTTAATGTATTTACTAATGAACTACATAAATCATGTCAACAAGCTTCCCTCATCCAAGACGCTGACGACTCCACTCATCTCCACCTCTAGCAATGTCTCTGAACTTCTCACACTAACCCAAGATATCTTTGCATCTACTGAAAAATGGTTATCTGATAACTTACTCATTCTTAATCCTAAAAAGACTAAGCTCTTGCTCTTTCTCCCCCAGTCTCTCTCTCACCACAAGTCCACTTTTACCATTACATCCACCAACAACACTATCATAAAACCTGAACCCCAAACAAAGCTCCTGGGAGTCATCATTGATGATGAACTTAAGCTTAACCCCCACATACTTCACTGTATCAAAAAAAAAACACCAGAAACTAGGATTACTATATCGCAATAAAAAGTTCCTTAATGTAAACGCTAGACTCTCCCTGGCTCAAACCTTCCTCCTTCCCTCCCTTTTTTATGCAGCCCCTATTCTAACATCCAATCTACTACTATGCTCAAACTACAACAGACATACCACAAGATAGCTTGATTTGTTACAGACTCTCCTTACAGGTCTCCCCACTGCCTAGCCCTAAATGCCCTTCAGTGACTTGAACTCCCCCCAAAACTCCTACTACTACAATTCCAAATATTACACACTATTATATACAAACCATCTTCTTGCCCTGCTCTATCCACCCTGATATCTCACTACTCCCTTTCCAGGACCCTACGTAGCTCTAACCAGCAACTTTTAGATCCTTACCATCCAAAAAGAAATGTTGGAAAACTTCTCTTATAAATGCTCTGTTGCCCAAGCCTGGAACAAACTCCCTATACACATCTGCTCCATTTCCCACTCTCTATACTTTAAAAAAGAACATAAACAGTATATTCTCAACACTAAGACTTGCCCCTGCCATGACCCAACCTAGGTTAATAACCACTCCTATCTCCACTATATGTTAAAATGTTCCAAATGATTTTACCTGACTTTGGATAGTTTGTTTAATAGATTAGGCACTTTGCATTCAGTGTTAAATTTCAAGCTTACTTTACTCTCTTTTGTATACTCTACCCTCTACTATACTGAAGTACAAATCTTTTAATTGTACAGTACTTTTTAATTAATAATCTTGTTTGAGATTTATGTTTATTGCATTATTTTTTTGTAACCTGGAGCTTTTCTCCACGGGTCTCCAATGAAAATGAGTTATTAGCCCAGTTGGACTAACCGGGTTAACAAATGTCAATAAAATAAAAAAAAAAAAAAAAAATATATATATATATATATATATATATATATATATATATATATATATATATATATATATAGTATCACTTCATATTGCCGAAATGCTGAAATACCGAATTTCAGCATTGACAGTATAGAGCCGAAACCATCACAACACAGACACTTCACAATCACGAACCTACATCAACACACGGCATACAGCACACAAAACACAAACCATAACACCCACACCACAAAACAATTACAGACAACAAAACACAACACAGACACACCTACACTACAGAAATGCAGGGAGGCAAGCCCCCCTGCACACCCCCCTACTAACTCCGAGATCGCACAAACAGTAAAAAAAAATATATATATATATATATATATCACATAGCCAACACACACACTCATACCTCCACCTCTCTACCCTAAACCACTTGTACAAGTTACAAAAACACTCACGCACACTTACTCACCTTACACAGCATACACCATCCCAGCCAAACACTTCTGTAAGATAACATAAATGCATAAGCGTGAATTCAACATAGTCCTATTAGCGCTTATGCACTTTCATTATTTTGAAGTTTCGGCTTCATGGACATGAATTGCTGAAATTCGATATTTCAGCAATTTATTTATTTATTTTATTTTACATTTGTTGACCGGGCTAGTCCAACTGGATACATGTCCATTTTCAGTAGAGGCCCGGGGAGATAAGCTCCACTATAATCTACATAAATACGAGACAGACAAAAAGTACAGAAACAAACAATCCAAACTACATAAACTTGAAAATATCCTTCAACCAGTTGATTTATACTGAAACTTAATTCTACTGTAGATGAGTACAAATGTTTAGCAAGGCAAAAATACAAAAATGTTTACCATGAGAAAGTCTTAGATAATTCACAAAGAGGGGAGTGAGATGATTAATTTACTAAAATCGGCAACGTGGGTGAGTGGAGGGGAGATGTAGAAAAAGGTAAATACTGGGGGAGGTTAGTACATGGACATAACCATTGTAATTTTAGTTGAATTTTTAGTTGTTTTGTAAACAGTGGTAATGATGAGAGAGATGTCAGTTTACTGGGAGCTTGTTCAAGATCTTCCCCAATGAGTTTGAGAAAAGAGAGTTACCTGCCTTATTGTGGGATTTCTGAATGGTTACCAGTAGTATTTGCAGATCGAAGGGTAGTAAGGTTTATATAGGGGGAGATGAGGTTTTTGAGAATAGGAGTTTTACTAGGCTGGTATAGAATATTATGGGTAATGGAGAGCTGTTGAAATTCAAGTTGGTTATTAAGTTCTAGCCAACCTAGAAGTTTGAGATTTAGACAGTGATGAGTTCTAAATGGGGAACCTGTAGAAAACCTGGCAATTTTGTTATAAGAAGTGATCAATTTGTTTAGGTTGCTTTTGGAAAGATTAGTAAAAATAGGTGAGGCATAGAGGAGGGTGGAGGTCAGATGGGTCTGGGCAATAGTAGCTCTAGCATCTGGGGTGAGAAAGGGTTTTATCCTATACAAGGATCCAAGTTTTCTGTTTACAGTTTTAATTGTAGCATTAATATGTGAATCAAAGTTGAGATTGTTATCAATTATTACGCCTAAGAGTTTGGTAGTTGGGTCAGGAGCTATGATTGTGCTATCGATGGATGTAATAGAGAAATGAATCGGGGTGGATTTTATAGTAGGAGTGAAGAGTAGTAGTTTGGTTTTTTTGGCGTTTAGGAGTAGATGACGTTGTTGGAACCAGTTTTCTACTTGGTTAAATACTATTTGGGTGATGGAGTGCAGTTCAGATGAGGTGGAAGCTTTACAAATCAAAGTGGAGTCATCTGCATATTGTATGCAGGTAGGTAGAGGTAATATAGTGGAAAGGTCGTTAATGAATATGGAGAAAAGTAGTGGTCCCAGGATTGATCCTTGAAGGTCACCAAGGGTAATATGGAGATGTTTGGCTAGGTTGTTGTCCCACAGGACAGCCTGCTCTCTATTGTCCAAGTAGGACTTGAACCATTGTAGCGCTTGTGTGTCAAGTGAGAATGAATTTAGTGTGTTGAGAAGTATTTGATGGTTAACCATATCAAAAGCTTTAGATAGGTCAATAAATAGTGCAGAGGAGAGCATGTTATTGTTACAATGTTTATTTATACAGTCCGTAAAGGATAGGAGGGCAATGGTGGTACTATGGGATGGTCTAAAACCATGTTGACAGTCAGCTAGTAGATTATTTTGGAGGATGTGGTCAAGAAATTGTTGATGTATGCATTTTTCCATGATTTTGGCAAGTGGTGATAGTAGGGCTATAGGTCTATAGTTGGAGAGTTCAGTTGAGGTACCACCCTTGTGAAGTGCGATTATGTGAGAGATTTTCCAGAGTGAAGGGATGTAGCTTTCAGTTATGGTTCTGTTGATTAGGATAGTAATGGGATAGGCAAGAACTTTTGCAGCAGTTTGAAGGAATTCAGGTGGTAGGAGATCAGCTGAGGGAGTACAAGGTTTAAGTTTATGAAGTAGAGTGTAGATGTAGGTTGTAGGAATAGGTTTTAGGTGAAAGGTAGATAGTAGGGATGTTAGGGAGGATGAGGCAGTAGAGTTAACAGGTGGTAAGGTGTTAGCTAGAGATTGGATAGTTTCTGAAAAAATTGTATAGAAAGGATCCGCTATCTGGGTGGGAGAGTTTGGAGAGAGACCAGATGGGGTTGTTGTTTTGGAGTGGCCTGGATGTAATAGTGTGCTTATGCCTGACCAGAAGGTTTTGGGTTGACTTTGGTGCTTTTTCTGGAGTTTCAAGAAATAGTTTTTTTTTATCCTGAACTATTGATTTTTTTGGTGGCATTTCTAAGCTGTCTAAAGAACTGCTGATCGATTGGGTCTTTAGTGTTTCTCCATTTGGACCAGATTTTGTTTCTTTGAAGGATTTGTTGTCTGGTTTCTTTAGTAAGCCATGGGGCTGCTTTGCTTCTAATTCTTATAGTGCGTGAAGGGGCATGGAATTCAAGACTTTGTAGGAATTTGGAGTTGAAATAGGATACTGCTTCATCAAGTGGTAGGTGCCTTAAAGGTAACCAGTCACAGGATTGAAGTTCAGATTGAAAGGTTAAGGGGTCAAAGTGTTTTTTGTTGCAGGTGATTTTAAAGGGAGTTTGATTTGGGATAAAGGATTTTTGTCTAGATAAATAGGTAAGTGAGTGGTCACTAATATCAACGGGAAAGATACCAACTTTGTAAGAGAGGGGGTGTTTGTTGATGAGGATCCAATCTAGTATACTTTCTTTGCCACAGGGTTTATGGATTCTGGTGGGGGTGGTAATAGTTTGGGAGAAGCCATAGAGGTTTATATGGGCTGTAGGTTTAAGAGTGGCACAGGTGTTCCAGTCTATATTAAAGTCACCGAGTACAATGATTTCTTGAGGGAAGGTTGTCGAAAGCCAGCAGAGGATACTTTCTAGGGTGCTGATGTTATTGCCTGGGGGTATATAGGTGCATATTATGTATATGGATTTTGTAGCACTGAGCTGGAGCTTAGAGATAAGGATTTCTACATTGGTGTCTAGAGGTGGTTGTATTAGTAGAGAAGTGATTTGTAAATGAGATTTATGGAGTATTGCTACCCCACCACCCTTTTTGGTGGGTCGGTCTAATCTTAAGATATTATAACCAGGAGGGAGTATTTCATTGTCTTTTGTGACAGGTTTAAGCCAGGTTTCTGTTAAGCATAAGATATCAAAAGAGTAAGTATCTAGTAGTGCGAGCAATTCGTGATTATGAAGTGAAACCATATATATATATATATATATATATATATATATATATATATATATATATATATAGGTTTACCATCACAATGTTTCAGCTGACATTTCAGCATCAACCTCTGTTTGACACTATATAGTAAAAGAGCTAGAGGACTTGGAAATGCAGTTGTTACATGTCTCTTCTGTAGAAATACACTTGTATATAGCAGTACATAATAAAAGAGCCATCAATACTCAGAGTTGAACTTTCAACACGAAAGGGAAGGAAAGAAGAAGCTCTACATATTTCTTGGAAATATAGGATTTTTCTGGGTTGGAAACCCTTAAAATATGATGGCCATATGAGGTAAGAACCAGAGAAATTAATTCCTAAAGGAAGTTATGTGAAAGTTCGACGAAGTGAGTCATGTCATGCACTTAGGAAGCTGAAATACCACAAAAAGATGATAAGGAGCATTATGAAGAGGTAAACTATGCTTTGGGAAGATATGTTATGTTTAGTGCATAGCCATCCTTTAAAAGGCTAAAAACTGGACCTATTCCATGTCAGAACTTAAAAAAGTAATAGCCTTAAACAGTATATATAGTTTATCTTTACAAATGCTGTACACTATTGCTAAACTGGAAGTTTAATAATCAGATCAAATAGTTAAGAAGCACTCTACAATCAGTGAGTTCACAGAACACCAAGAAGGTATTCAGCAACAATGCACAGCATTAAGCAAAACAGTGTGGTGAGCAGAGGCCCTTAGGGAAGCACAAATTCAGAGATACAACAAGCAGAATCATGCTACCATTGAAAATAAGCGCTGTACTCATCACATGCAAATGGCCACATGACGACATGCAAATAAGTGTCAGGGTGCTAATGAGAGCCACTGCATATGCAGCTAATGGTATTAAACATGGCAGTTCAATTTCAAATTGTATAAAAACATTACAATGAGCCACAGTGATAAGCTTTTCTGGACACCAGCATTTGACTGTGAACAGGGTTATCACTTGTGCACTGATGCTAGGAATAGCATCTACTTTAGCCACTCAAAGTGCTTTAATATCTACTTTAAAAGCCATTGTCCCTGATGATGCTTGCCACCATCACATGAGCAGAGATATCATGTGGGAGCTTGTTGACTGATGTCATCCTCACATGAGATTGAGGAGGATGAGTGAAATTACTTTCCCTGTGGAAATAATTTATGCATCATTAACAGTTCTTGCTACAGGAACCTTCCAGCATCAGCGGTGCAATGGTGCAGTGGTTAATGTTGTTGCCTCACATCAAGAAGTTCTCCAGTTCGATTCTCGGCTGAGGTGCCTTGTGTGTAGACTCTGCATGTCCTCCTTGTGTTCGTGTGGGTTTCTTCCTGGTACTCTGGTTTCCTCCCACATTCCAAAGACATGCATCTGGAGCATTTCTCTCTTGGCCTCCACAGAAAATAAGCTCTGTCCTAGTCAGACATTCCCTGTAACAAATGCTAAATAAATAAATAAACCTAAGTGGGGATACAGCAGAATCCTACACCTCGATGTGATGCTGATGCATTTGTATAAGCAGATGTGGTCCCCACAGAGAGCAGAAGACTGACTACCACCATGCATCCAGTCTATGACATAGCGCATTTCTCTGAGGTCGTGGGAGCCACTGTCAGCATTCACATTGCTATCAAGGTCCCATCTGGTCCACATAAAGTCTGTTATATCAACCAGAAGAGTTTCCACTCCATTAATGGCTAGGTGGTGTGCAACACGATGTTATATACAATGTGTCTGTGCACCATAGGTAGGTACTAGGCTATTGGCCCAACGGCCTACGTAAGCCTAGCCAACAAGGTTCCCTGGCTTACGCCACCCAAGAAAGTTATTTTCCTGTGCCACGGTTGAGCAGAGACAGAGAAGTGATCCCAGGTTGTATTTCCTATTTCCCATCCACTCATCAAGATTTTTCTTGAAGAGTGCTAATGAAAAACTTTGCTTGACATAGATGAGTAGCCTGTTCCAGAGTATGGGAAGTCTCTGGGACAGGAATCTATCCCTCCAGCATGTCCTGTTTATTGTGGTGACAATGTTTATGTCCCTAGAGCATGTAGCTCAGAGGGATTGGGATTTATTTAGGTGCAGCATGTCCAACAGCTCTGGTTTTGACATAGCTTTATATGTTAGGCAGAGATCACCTCAGAGTAGGTGATATGATACAGAGTAAAGCTGGAGTTTTTTGAGGCGGTCAGTGTAGGGCATTTGTTTGAGGCCAGTAATCCTCTTTGTGAGGTACTTCTGTGGCCTTTCCAGCTGCTGCAGATGTCTTGTGAGGTACATTTGAAAAGGGGCGTTGTACTCTATATTGGGTCTAATGAGTGTCAAGTAGATGGGAACAATGACCTCTTTTTTCCTGGATGAGAACCCTTTTAAGATGAGGTGTGCCACGTAGAAGGACTTCCTGACTACTGTGGCGATGTGACTATCAAAGGAGAGACTGCTGTCCACCTGGGTCCCAAGGTCTCTTATCACACATTCGGTGTTAAGTAGATTGCTGCCTATGTGGTAGTTCATGGGTACAGAGTTTTTACCAAAGGGGATCACACTGCACTTTGTGGAATTGAGCTTGAGGCCATGGCTCTGACACCAGGCATCTGTCTCAGTGAGGCCCTTCTGTAGGATGTCCACATCATTTGGGGACTTGACTATGGCTCCTAGTTTGCAGTCATCTGTGAACTTTGTTAGCCAGAGGCCTTTTGTGTTAGCCTGTACTTCAGAGAAGTAGATACCAAACAGGAGAGGTCCCAGGACGGAACCCTGTGACACTCCACTTGTCACTGCTTTGAGGTCAGATTTGGAGTCTGCAACTTTTACAGTGTGGGTTCTGTCAGTGAGCTAGTTGGCAACCCATCTCGTGACACAGGGATTTATACCTAGTTTAGTGAGTTTAGCTATAATTCCAGAATGGGGGATGGTGTCGAAAGCCTTGGCGAGGTCAAGATAGGGTGTGTGAACCACCTTACCCTCATCTACGGCTTTGGTGGCTGCCTCAAAGAAGTTGATCAGGTTCAGGAGGCATGATCTGCCTTTCACAAACCCGAACTAGGTGGGATCCAGAGTTTTGAGGTTACTAATGTCTTTGTTTATGAGTTCCATGATGATATGTTCCATGGCCTTGCAGATCAGGCTCATCAGGCTAATAGGTCGATAGTTCCCGGGATCAGTGGTGGCTCCCCCTTTGTGGAGTGGGATAACTGTTGCTGTGTGCCATTCAGTGGGCACACAGCCTGATGCGAAGCTATTATAAAACATGGTGCTTAAGTGGGGAGCCAGTTCGTTCTGAAGTTTGTGTAAAATGCAGCCTGGGATGTTATCCAGTCCCATGGATGCTGTGTTTTTGGCTTTAGAGAGTGTATCTTTTACCTGCATAGTTGTGATTACAGGGACTCTGCATTCTTTCTGTATAGATATGGGCCCTTTAGGGGGTGAGGGGGGGGGTAAAGTTAGCAATGAACCTATCTGCCAGGATGTTGGAAATATCAGTTGGTTCTGTAATTTTCGTGCCTTTGTGCTGTAACTCACAGCAGATCTGGGTGTTGCCATCGAGATTCTTGACATAACTATAGAATACTCTGTGGTTGTCCTTAGAATTAGTGGCAATTTTGTTTTTGTATCTAGCTTTGGAGGATCTTATAAGGGATCTCAGCTTCTTACTGAGGCTGACCAGGGAGCTCCTCCAATCATGGGATTTTACTCTCTTTTGCAACAGTTTCTTCCTTCTGTTTTACAGTTTGTTTATGGCGGGGGACCACCAGATTGGCTTCCTTTTTTTGGAGGATAGCATCTTGGTTCTGTTTGGGATAGCACGATCCATGCACTCGTGTAAGTGCTTATAGAGTGCATTTGTGTAGGATTCAGCAGTTGTAACTGTATTGCCCATCTACATGGGTGTCATGAAGTTCACCACTTCTGTCTTAAGAAGCATGAAGTTGGCTTTGGAGAATTTTTTTACCATGGTTTCCTTAATGTGGGGTGGGGCGGGATGTGGATATCAAGGGTGATTAGCTTATGGTCAGATTGGACCAACGAGGAGTTGACTTCAGGTGTGGAACACCGGTCTCTCATGTTGGTAATGACTAGGTCTAGGATTTTGTTGCCCCTGGTGGGGGTGTGGATAAGTTGATCCAGGGCATTGGAGTTTATGAATTCCAGAAAGCGTTGGGCTAAGGAGTTGGTACACGAGTAGTTTTCCCAGTTAATGGTGGGGTAGCTGAAGTTGCCCATTATTAGGGAGTTTGGTTGAACCCTAATATTTTCCAGTACATCAAGAAAAGAGGAGTGGGAATCCTGGGGCATGGTGGGTGATCTGTAGCAAGCTATAATTTGGATTGCAGTTTTGCCCAGAGTTAGTTGCACTTGGATAACCTCGGCTGCATTATGCTGAGCAATAGCCTGGAGGTGTGGATATCCTTAATGAATATGGACACACCTCCACCTTTGGTGTTTCGATCCAGGTTACATGGCCGAAAAGTCTGGTATGAGTTATAGCCTGGTAGTTTAGGGGTGCTCTCTGGAGCCTTGAACCAGGTCTCTGTCACTGCACAAATATCGATGTTCTCCATTTTAAGGAGTGCCTCGAGTGAGTGCATTTTGACATTTATACTTCTAGCATTGAGTAGCATTACCCTCAGGTTTTGCTTGCCTGTTCCTGTTATGGTGGTGAATTTGTTATTTTAACCTTGCCTAAAAAAGGCACTATAGGGGCAGCAAGAGCCTTAGCCAGTATCCGGAATCCCAGGGGTGACAGGTGCAGGCCATCTGTGGCAAAGCATTGTGGTCTGTCGACCATGTCATCCCAAGCAGACAGATACTGGATCCCCTTAGAATGACACCAGAAGATTAGCCAATTGTTGAAGTCAATCATTTTGTCCTTGTACTGCGGTATCATTTGGGGCGATGGCAGAATGCTACTCAGGGCTAGGGCATACCTGATTGGCCTACAAGATCGGAGAGCTCTTCCATGTCTCTTTTCATGTAGTCCAGGGAGGTACGTCTCAGGTCATTCACACCAACATGGACAATGACAGAGTCATATTTGTACTTGTTGTGGAGTGACCTGAGTGCATGCATTATGTGGCAGATCCTGGCACCCGACAGGCAGTTGACAGTAACTTTCTCCTTGTTTAGCCTGGTGAGTGGGACATCAGTGTGCCTGACTATAGAGTCACCTATGACTAGTGTGTTGGGTAAGTTGTTTTGCCTTATTGGCCGTGGTTGAGTGGCACACTGAGTCTGTGGGCTATGTGTCATTTGGGTTGTGTTGGGGGATGGAGGTTGCTTGCGTTTCTGCTTTGGAGGTCTCTGTTGCTTAGACAGATTATTATTGAGAGCCTCCGCAAATGTTTTTGTGTTACTATGTGTTGATTTTGGTGGTGTAGATTTAGCGAGACTATGTGATGAGTGTGGTGAGGTGCAAATGTTTACCTTCTCCTCATGGCTGTCAAGTTCAGTCTTGGTTGGAGAGAGCTTTACCTCCAGTTTGGCTAGATAAGTGCATCTCTCACAGGTTGTAGTTTTGGGTGGTAGGAGGAGAGGGTTATCTGTGTACATAAGGCAATTTCTACATTGCCTCAAGATGCCCAGATTCATCAGATAGACAGGAGTGAACCCTGGGAGCTGACCTTTGGACATGCCTGAATAAAAAACAATTTTCCTCTCGATAAGTGAGGAAAGTGAGTACAAGAGCTGTTTTTCTCTAAGCAAGTGAGAAAAGTAAGTACAAAAACTGGTTTCCTCCAGGTAATGAGGAAGACTGAGTGCTATAGTAATTAGTAGCTTATTTAGTGCTTACAAGTTCTGAACAAGTGCTGAGCATGAATAATCAAATTTAAGTGCTAAAACTAAGAATCTATATCTGCACTAGACGAGTTACAGGACAGAAACAAGAGTAAATACAGGCTTTCAAATCAGAAAGTTAAGAGAGATGGAAGAGATTGCCCAAACGGCCAATAACTACAAATTCTGGGCCAGAACCACTCCTTATGTGGTAGACAGGTTACCTAGTGCTTACCACTCCCACTGATAAGCTAGAAGGCTTCCCTCCAGCACAGAAAGGCTTGGGGGGGCTCAGAAGCTTACATACAGCCCTGGATACAGCAAATCTGTATCTGGAACACTAGTTACAGGAAAGGTAGGAAACAGGCTTACAGTTTTTTTTTTTTATAGAAAAGTACCAAAAACAGTAGTAAAACATTTCACATGCAGTGCAAGCTAGCACACTTCAAGGCAGTTCCTATGATTCCCAAACCTAGGATACTTGTGACCTATAGCAGCATTTCACACAGTGGAACTTTAAACAGGGTCATCTGCTTGCTAGTTTAACACATGACCCCCTCTAGATCCCATGAATATCCAGTGACTTAGCAATACATAGAAGACTGCTCATAAAAGTGTTTGCCATTGTGTGTTACATGATGCTGCATATAACTTGAAGACATGGCTGAGGACCCCCATCTGCAGTCCCCATGCAGAGATGGAGAGTGTGTACAACACTGCAATGACAAACACATAGAACATCATAAAAGGTGTGCACAAAGTGCTGATGTCTGGCATTTGCTGCCTGGCTAAATCAGGAGGTACTCTGCAGTATACTCCCAAGATTTGCAGCAAGTTATTTGTGAAGTGTCCCATGCCACACAACATGGTGCTATCTAATCAGTTACAGCAACCTAAGAATGTAGCCCTGGATGATACTGGTGTGACAGCAGTGCAGGAGGAGTCAGTGAGGAACTGGAGAAGGACATGTCTGCAGCATGGTCCTTTCTGAGGAAAAGGTGGGCACAATTTGTAATAGCACTAGCAAAGAGACAGTGTCTACTTCACAATTATGCACCATGGTAGGATAAATGCAGAACAAAAACAATGCATGCATTTACACACTCGTGCTATGCAGTACAGTGCATGGACTGGCCACATTGTGCATCAGACATTACTTAGCCCCATGAGCCAGGAGGTCAGTAGTTTAGACTCATAGTTAGTTGCATAGGTATGGGAGTACAATGGCATGAAAACCAAAACTAATGCAGGTGGAGGGATCATGGGTGGTATTTACTAAAAGGGTGTTGTGAGATGTCAGGGAGAATACTCTCAGTTGATGTAGTTCCAGTTCCAGAAGTGGACTGCTGGTCAGGTACTGAAGCAGGTGCAGGCATGTGCTTTGGTGAGACTATAGTGTGTGTGGCCTTCATATGAAGGACTGCAACTGTGTCCTCTGCTATGTGGTCATGGCAGGTGGCTGGCTGTACAGCCTATCTAGTCAGATGTGTATGTCATTTTGTAGCACATACTTGGGGAGAAAGCTGCTGTGGAACTCTGAGACCCATACTATGATGTGTGAGGTTAGCCCACAAAGCTAACAGACGTTGTGCCCATCCACAGGACCTTGGAACCTTCCACAGCTATAGCTAGAGGCAACTGTCATATGGGCATAGACAACATGAGCAGCTCAAACCAGGGATGGAGCAATTATGGAACCAAAAGAGTGTTGTCTATATCCATGTGAGTGACTCTGGCCAGGAGTGAAGGCTACAGAGCAGCCAGCTATATGTGCAAAGATCCATGATCATCTGCACTGTGCAGTTATCCCATACCTTGAATATATAAGCAGCTGCAGGGATATACTAATGGGTGCCATTCCCCGCAATGCTTAGAAGTATTTCTGGAAGATGGGGACGTCTTAACACTTGTCAAGCATCATAGTGAGTACCTCTGACATGGCCTGAGTCACATCTCTGCACATTCACTAGTTAATTCCTAGGGTAACACAAATATTATGCCAAACCTATGCCTCAGGTCATCAATGGGCATCAGTGTACTGTGCAGCTCATACTGTTGGTAAGGCAAACTGTAAATTAAGAGAGAGAATATGTTTACATATGACAGAAATCAGGAGACAAATTGAACAAAATGTATTATATAAACATATACTAGACAAAGATATAGATCACGCCTTCAAGTTACTAGTGTTGGATATTGTAACTTTAAATACCTGTGGGAGGAGGGATATACAAAATAAGATGGAGGCAGCAGAATACAAATGGATAAATCTGCTATGGGCAGACTATAAACTGGGTTTAAATGAGGCTATAACTGTTAAGTTTATTTTAAAAACATGACCTTTGAGATAGAGAGTTATTTTGAAATAATGTGCTATATTCTTCTTTCGGCTTTTCTCAGTCAGGGGTCACCACAGCGGATCACCTGTCCACTCATGATTGGCAGTGGAGTTTTACGGTGTCGAGTTGCCAGCCCGATGCCCAGCCTTCCACAGAAGGAACACACATGCACGCACACACACACACACACACACACACACACACACACACACACACACACACACACACACACACACACACACACACACACACACACACACACAAACCTAGGGCCAATTTAGAGTGTCCAATCCACCTACAGCATGTCTTTGGGATGTGGGAGGAAACTGGAGCACCCGGAGGAAACCCACGCAACCACAGGGAGGACATGCAGACTCCACACAGAAGGCACCCCAGCAAATAATGTGCTATATTATAATTAAGATTTTAATATGTATTTAAGTATTTAGTGACATCATATGCTATTTTCTGTTTGAGTTTTTAAACACTGCTTTACTTTTTGAACATCTTTTAACACTTGAAAAAGCATTTGAAAAAGCTATCTATGGTCTTGAAAAGCTTGGCGTCCTGAATGACTTTGTTTCTTTGTGGTTAACAGGAGGATCAAAAGCTTTTTGAGATTTATAACAGAAAGGAGGAAGGTAGGAACAAACTTGCCAGGATAAGCAAAGATGGGAAGGTAATAATATATAATATATAATAAATCTGAAAATGCATTAATTTCAATGCTACATATGTACAGGAAAGTTTATCTGAACCTTTAACTACTCTAAAGATGTCATTTTACAGGCACTGATTGTCATATTTTTCTGTTCTTACACCTCAGTATAATAGATAATCTGCTTATTTTTACAGAAGGATTCTCTGTAAGTAATAGAAAAGAAAAAAAAAAAATACATTTCAGACCAGAATTGCTAGTCTTTGGAATTCACTATCATTACCTATCAGAAAGTCGAGTTTCTTGAGTCAAAAGTCAAATTGACTTGCTCTTTGGTGACAAGGCATGGAATTGGGTTCATTATAGTCTGTTATGATTTCCTGAGGCTCATAGTAACATTATAGCAATGTAAACTATTGTGATCATCACGATGAATGGAGAAAATGAAAGAAGTGACTGTAGAAGAAGCATTGGAGAACAATTTTTATCTTGTGGATGGGGCCCAATCTAGAAATCAACTTCTTCTTTCGTCTTTTTCCGGTTAGGGGTTGCCACAGCAGATCACCTGTCTGCTCATGATTGGCAGTGGAGTTTTACGGTGTCGAGTTGCCAGCCTGGTGCTCAACCTTCCACAGAAGGCACACGCACTCACGCCTAGGGCCAATTTAGAGTGTTCAGTCCACCTACAGCATGTCTTTGGGATGTGGGAGGAAACCAACAATATGAGAAAAAAGTTGTCTGTGAGACTCTGTATTAAAGCAGTTAGTTACACAAGAGGGGAAAATGAATGGCTTTAAATGTCAAGGTTGTTAGCATGACATGCAAATCAAGTGGAAACTCATGAAGCTGACAATTTTGTTATTGAAAGATCAGTATGGACCTCATGCCGCCCTTAAACCAAAAGCTGATGAAATTCAAGATAAGGTAATGGTAATTTATGGCTTGAGAGTAAATACTGAACAATAACTGATTTCACTATGTGATAAGAAATTTAATTCTGAGTGGCATTTTAGGAGATTAGGGCACAGATTGTCTCAATTTTTTTAAAACTAAGATGGTTATAAAGAAATAGATTTAGTAAGGAATCCATGTGTATAGACTAGGCTTATAAATTGTCATTACCGGATTATTTTCAAATATATTGTAAATCTAGGATAATTACAGTTCAATTTATTTCCTTTTATGAAAAGGAACATGTTTTGTGACAGATATGGCAATAGCGAAAGAGATGTACAGTGGAAGGTTGGTTTGTTTTTTTAAAGAGCAATATTTTTCTGGCAGAACACTTCAAAGAAATAGTTCTAAATCCATGTTTTTCCACCTTGAAGGCTACTGTTCATCAATAGTAAGCAATGGACCAATTGTGAGAAATGCCACAATTGCTAGATCAAAATATGGAGAAAATGAAATCTAATAGTCCGTTAAGACTGGTATTATTTTGAGCTCAGAGTCAGCAGAAGATGAATGGCATAAACTGAGCAAAGAAGGATGTATGTGTCTTCCGTGGCTAATGAGCAGTGGCCAAAGATGTATTCATTATTGTGACTGACTTGATAACTATGTTTGTGGATTGGCGGCTGTAGAACATTACTGTGTATTCAACCATATTTATCTATTAACTAGGAACATAATGATGGGTTCTGCAATCTGAAAATTTTATGGAAAGAGCCCTGACTTATTTGTGTGGCGTTGACCTTGTGCCACTAAGGAATATATCATTGCTGTTAAAAATTTTTTTTTTTATTTTTAGAACTGTCAAGATGATGATCATCATCAACCCAATGTTTCTCATTTTTGCATATCACTTCTATTTGTTTAGAGCCACCTTCTTCAACAGCCTGCCTGTCTCAGTTTTTTTCTGGACATCCTCTTCTTCTCTTGCCTTCTTTCTCTCTCTCCTGATATCAGTCTGCTTTACCTAATTGTCTTCTGTTTGTCTGTACATGTGACCAAACCATCATAAGTTGTTTCCTTGACGTTCTCCGGTAATTGAGGCTACTTTAGCTAGTGCTCTGATGTTGTACCTCATTTCTTCATCTTACTGCTGATTTCAGGCACTTCATCTCTGTCACCTCTAGCATCCTTAACTACTTTGCCTTCACTGCCCAAATTTCTGTACCATATAGTTGTACTGGTCGCACCTCTGTTTTGTTCACCTTACTTATCAGCTTTGTTGACTTTATCTGTTGCACATTACTCCGTGACACTTTGTGCCAATTAGCTGCAACCCTTCTGATTCTACCTTAGAACCCCTCATTCAGATCTCTTGTCTCTTCATCCTTATCTTCCTGATATTTGAAGAGGCTAACCTGTTGCACTATTTTCCCTTCTATCTCAATTTTAAGTTTATTCTGATTTCCTCCATTTGCTGCCACAATCATTTCTTGTCTGTACTCAGTTTCATCCCATGCACATTCAGTTTTGCATTACATTTACATTCCATTTGCTGAACTTCTTGTTCAGGCCTGCATGTAATACCACATCATCTGCATACAGCAGCTCTGTTAATCTGTCCCATCCAACCTGTTTGTTGATGTAGTCCATCATCACCAGTATGAACAGGAGTATAGGAATGGGCTCAGATTTGAACCATGATACACACCCACTCCTACTGGAAACCCCTCTGTGAGTCTGAACACTATTCATACTATTGTCAGTTAGTCCCTGTAAATAGCCTGCACTAATTCTGCCAATGTTTCCAGGATGTAAATCTATCTCAGGACTGCACAAATCATCTTTCTTAGGGCATTATCTAAAAATGTCCTATTGGAGTCTTCCTTCTTTTCCTCAGGTTTTCTGTACTTTCAAGTTAAAACTCCCTGTGTTTTATAAATACTGTACTGTAGTTTGTGTAAGTTGAACATTTATTTATTTTTCCTTTTCTGACTTAGTTCCACTAGGCTAGTAGCCTCTTTTTCAGGAGAGACCCATGGTGGTATTTACACTACTAGGGATTTATGGCCAGGGTACAGAGGAATTCTCCATACTCTTTTCATTAGGTGCAGTGGGATCTTTAACATCCACCTGAGCTAGCAGCAACTCATGCAGATGGGACCTCAGTTTAATGTCACATCTGAAAAATAGACATGACATTAAGTATACCTGCATGTATAAATAACTCCGTTTTTTTTCTTTTACTAACATGGGGGATACATTTAATAGGGCTACACCGAGTTACTGTTTAAAACTTCTCCTATGTATTATGTTAGAAGTGCCTACTACCAAAGGATTATGAGGGTGTGTTCCTGTAGTGCTGCAGTCTGCATTTTCTTCTTTATAAGTAGCCATATGTACTACAGCAAGTCCATCAACATAGTTATCTGATTACTATGAGAGATTGTGTCATAGGATCATTACAGCAGTTACAAGACCACTGAGCTTCAAGGCCATTCCAACTACCAGTACCCACCCTTGGGCCTTGCATCTCATTTTAGGGCCAGGCCAGACATACCTGGTGTGAATTTATGAAGACTCATCCAGATGTCTGGCTGCTTTTTAAAGGCAGACAGTGAAGCACACTGCTTAAGTGAAGAGGTACTTTTTTTGCAGAGAAGTGATACATGCTGAACAAGAAATCTATCCCTCCTCTTAATTGTATTTATTTGTTGGAGTAGATTTATATCTCAGACCTTAGTGTTAGCTACACTGTTTGATTTATTGAGGTAAAAGAGCTCTTGTTCTACTGGATCCCCTATAGCCTTATGACCAAGACACAGGTCTCTCCAATGGAGTACGTATGAAACTGAGCATAGAGATAAATCCTCCATTCTTACTATGTAGTCCATCCAGATCCTTCAGACCCTTGATATTTTTAGTTACAAACCACTGGGATCTTTCCAATTGCTTGACATTGTTAGTAAGGTACATACCAAAGGGTGCATTTTACTCAATGATGGGTGTAATCATAGGTTGGTACTAGGCTATTGGCTCTAGGGCCTATACAAGTCTAGCCATACCAATTCCCTGGCTATTCCATCCCACAGTATTTATTTCCATGGACCCCTGTCTAGCAGGGCGACTGACATGATCCCTGTGGTGAATTTCCCATCCCCCATCCAATCGTCAAGGTTCCTTTTGAAGTAAGAGTACAAGGAGGTGAGAGTTTCTTTTGATTAAGATGAAATACCTTTTGCTATGATCTGTGCAAGGTAAAGGGATTTCCTTTAAGGGAGCAGTTCATACATGCTCTCAGGACTCTTGACCAAGTCATTTGAAAGTGCTGTGGTATCCGTGCTATAAGCTAGAGCTAGGGAGTGCGTACCAAATGTTGCATTTGTTGGAATTGAGCTGGAGCCCATTTTTAGTACAGCAGCTACTGACAAATAGCTCATGCTGGAATGTATGTACATCAGAGGGGGACTTAAAGACATCATACAACTTACAATCATCCACAAACTTTTTTAACCAAAGATCTTCATTTAATAAGTGGAGATCTGCGAAACAGATGTTGAGCAGCAGAAGTCCCAACACAGATCCCTGTGGAACTCTACCGGTCACTTTCATGCTTTCAGAGGACGCACCCCACCACAATCTTACTGTGCGACTCCTGTCTCTAAGTCAGTTGGCTATACATTTAATCACATACAGGTCAGTTTCCAGCTCTTTCATCTTGCTTATTATATTTGCATTTGGCATGGCATTGAATGCCTTGACAAGATCAAAGTATGCTGTATGGGCAGCTTGTCCACAGTCTGAACAATTCTCTCAAAAAAGTCTACACAATTAATTAGACAGACTCTGCCTTTAACAAGTCAAACTGTTGGGGGCCGAGTTTGATAAGGTTTTTGATGTCCCAGTTAATTAGGTCACCTTTTGATATGTTCCATGGATTTGCATACAAATCTCTATTGGCTGATGGGTCTGTAATTCTAAGGGTTTGTGTTGGGGCCACACTTATGGATTAGAATCACAAATTAGTGTACGAGTCCTGTGGGATGCAACCAAATGCTATGCTTAGGTTGAAGAGTTTGAGGAGTGGACCCACCAATGCCTGCTCAGTGCTATTAGACAACTGGGTATATTGCCAGGCCCCTTGGATGAGGTATCTTCATTCTATGCTTTCTTTTGAAGGCTGGTGGCTTGATTCCATTAGGGATAAATGGGTTTAGACTAAGTGTCTCTGGGGTGAAGTTGATGCTGAATTTATTTTCCAGTATGTTGACAATACACGCTAGATCAGAGAAGTTAGTACCACTGTGAATAAGTTCAAAGAAATGTTGGGTGTTCTTTCTTATTTTTCTGACACAACTAAGGAAGGGTTTTATAGCTGTATTTGGCTTCTGTGGCTACTCAGCTCATGGCATGCTTTTGCTTTTATGTCCTTTTTTACTTTTTTATCTAGCTGCTTGATATTTTCCTTAATTTGGGGGTCATTTGTTTTGCTATATAGGTTTTGGAGTTTCATCCTTTTATTACATAGTTTATTAATGGTTGAAGACTACAACACCACTTTGCTTTTATACCTCCCTGTTTGCTTTGATCTAGTTAGGAGTGCCAATTTAATATATTTTTACAGGTCCAAGTAGAACTTTTCTGTATAACTCTTTGCAACATGAACAATATGGGCAATAGCATTATACTCAAATTTAGATATTTCATTATAAAATTGTAGGAAATGTTTGCATTTGAAGTCTGTGAATTCTGTAATATTTGCATCTGACAGTTTGGAGATTCTGATGGAAAAGGTTACTAGCTTGTGATCTGATCTAATGGGAGATACCTTGGAAATGGTGTGTACAGATACTAAGTTTGTTTATATGATAAAAAGTATGTGCTCTTTTCTTGTAGGTTCTTTAACAATATGGCCCAGGGAGTTTTTGTTTATAAAATCTAAGAATTTTTTGAGCATATCCTATGTTGGTGGTATAGTTTCCCGAGTTAATCACTGGGTAGTTAAAATCACCAAGAATAACTGCATTATTATGAGGAGTTCATTCAGAATGTTTATGAATGCTGTAAGATTCTCTGGAGACATGCAGGACAGTGTTTTGTTGTATCCTACGAAAAATTTTATTTAGGATTGCAGGATCATAGGAGGTTACTAGGCTAATGATCCTAGGGGCCCTTACAAGCCTAGCCAAGTTTTACCCTTAGTTACATGACCAGTATCTATCACCTCTGTCCAAGAGGGACATAGGTGGAACCCCTGAGGTGAATTTATGGTTACCCATCCAATCATCCAGACTGCATTTGAAGAAGACCAATGAGGTGCTCTGCTTGACATGCAGCGGGAGTCTGTTCCAAAGGTGTGGCAACCTCTGGGAGACAAATCTGTCCCTCTAGCAGGTTCTATTAATGTCACATAACAGGTTATGGCCATTAGAGCTAGTTACCCATGTGCCATTTGACTTATGGATATGCAGCATTTCCAATAAAGCAGGGTCAAATATTACCTTATATGCAAGGCAGAGATTGCCTCTGAGTAGTCGGTATGAAATGGAATAAAGTGAGAGTGATTTCAGATGATCCCCATAGGACAGATGTTGAAGACCTTGAATTTTCCTTGTGAGGAACCTTTGTGGTCTCTCCAATTGCTGCAGGTGCTTGGAAAGGTACATACCAAAAGGGGCATTGTACTCAATTTTTGGCCTGATGAGGGAAGAGTACAAGGGGGTTATAACTTGCCCTTATTTATGAGATGAGCAATACAGGATGCTCTTCTTACCAGTGTGGAGACATGGTGATCAAAGGTAAGGTAGCTGTCAACCTGTGTGCCCAGGTGTCTCACCACTGAGGGTGTTGCTGTTGATGTGGTAGTTAGCAAGAAAATCGCTCTTACGTAAAGGGATGATAATACATTTTTTTGCATTGTGTTTTAAGGCCATGACTTTGGCATTAGTCATTTGTTTGTGTAAGACACTCTTGTAGGATGTTGACATCATTTGCAGATTCTATGACCGCTCCGATTTGCAGTCATCAGCAAACTTTGTCAGCCACAGGCATTTAGTTTTAGCTTGCACTTTGTGGAAATAGATTCCAAAAAGCAGATTCTATGACCACTCCGATTTGCAGTCATCAGCAAACTTTGTCAGCCACAGGCATTTAGTTTTTGCTTGCACTTTGTGGAAATAGATTCCAAAAAGTAGAAGTCCCAGGAGTGATCCTTGTGGAACACCACTGGTTACAGATCTGTTGTTGGAGGTGGATTCCCCTATTTTGACTATATGGGTGCTATCAGTGAGTCATTTAGCGACACATCTATTGCTATACAGGTCAATACCTAGCTGGGTGAATTTGTCAACTATGCCTGAGTGGGGGATAGTGTCACAATGTTTGGCTAAGTCAAGGTAAGTTGTATACACAGATTTCCCCTCATCAAGGGCCTTGGTGACTGTTTTGAAGAATTCCACCAGGTTTAACAAGCATGATCTCCCTTTGATAAATCCAGATTGAGTAGGGTCAAGTGTTTGGAGGTTACCAATGTCTTTGTTGATAAGGTACATGATGATTCTCTCCATGGCCTTACAAATAAGGCTAGTCAAGCTAATAAGTCTATAGTTCCCAGGGTCAGTGGAAGCACCACCTTTGTGCAAGGGGATAACGGTGGCCTTTTTCCATTCAGCTGGAATGAAGCCAGTGCTTAGTCTATGACTGAAAAGAGTACCCAGTGGCATCGCTAATTCCTGTTTGAGCCCATGTAGGACACAAACCCAATGAAAAAATTAAGCTCAAACCGAAGTAAGCAGCCAAACCCGTCCAATATCCTAAACGTAAACGGTTTATTATTCAAAAACACAATACGTTTTCGTTACCTTATCTAAAGTAACTTCATCAGAGGGAAACAAACAGGAATACAAAAAAGCGCCAAATTTAAACTAAAAGTGATGTAATCACAAGGGTGAGTTCATCATACAGAATACAGTTCACCTGACTATCAATAATTATCTGTTAAAACGGTAGTACAATAGCTAATACAAAGTAAATGCACTACATAAATGAATATACGTCAGTTAAAAGCAAGCGTCTAATATTTGCTCGTTTACTTCGTGAATGATGTCATTGTTTAGAATATAAATAGGAATATAAGTAAACTTGATTAAAAACAAAGTTCCTTGCACGTGCTAACATAAATAAATAAATGTAAGCAATACAAATACATATGTTGCAAGAAATATCACTAAAAAAGTGTGTTAGTACAAAAAGTGAGTGCTACTCTCATATATACTGACAGAAGTCTTTTAAGTGTTTAGATAAGCTAGACTACTTATAAAATAGTACAAAAGAAGTCAACGAAGTTAAAATAACTTGTTGGAACTCAGTAGTGCTGTCTAGTAGAACCCAGTTAGGTCTATCTCAAAAAGCTTCTAAGTTTTAAATGACAGGCTATGTCACAGTTTTCATTAAGACCAGGAAAAGTAAAAGCATCCAACGTTAATTGCCATTCAAGCTCTCTGACTTCTAACATAAGGGATGCAGGTCCACCCCTAATGTCGGGGAGTAGTTGGTCGATAGCTTGAAAGTGAAAACTATGGCCAGGATTGCCATCGATATGCTTACCTTACCTTACTAACCATTTTAACAGATAATTATTGATAGTCAGGTGAACTGTACACTGTGGTACAGTGTGAAATATTTTCTGCTTAAAAACCTCAGCTTTGGCCGGCTAAGAACTAGCTGTATTCAACTGGACGTATAAGAGAATTTAAGTACCATTATCTGCACTTTTTTTTTCCAAAAATACAGTATTTAAATTGATTTTAACTGTGTGGCAGGAATATTAACTGAACTGGAAGTTTTGACTCTGCTCTTCAGTTAGTCACACCCACCCTCCCTGTTTTTGTTTCGGTGTTAATCTTAGTGGCCTTGAAACTGCCCGCCCCTCTTGTAAATTTGTGTTTGGATACTCCTTCTGGGCCCATCTCATTTTCTCACTCAACTGAGTGCAGTGAGATCATATTCTGATTTCAGGCACTCCTGCTGTGTACAAAGAGAGCATCTGGGAAACAAAAAAAAATGTTTAAGCTTGTTTCCTGCCTTTCCTGTTAAGTGGTATAGACTATTTGTAGGCTTCTGAGCCCCCAAGCCCTTCTGTGTTGGAGGGAAGCCTTCTAGCTTAGGTTTTTTTTTTTATAACTAGCCAGTTTTCTAGTTTCAGCACTCAAATCTGTTTCTTTGACCTCAGCACTTGTTCAGAAAAAAAAAAAAAAAAAAAATTTTCATCTGCTTTTACTGTACTTGTGTTTCTACCTACTTTATTTTACTTTTGCATCATCTTAAAAGTACCCAATTGCATTTATTACTGCTTGGTGTAACTCATTCTAAGCCTTTTGGTTTAAACACTTGGGCTTCGGACCAGTTGTTTTGCACTGAGAGGGTTTGTGGTCTGCACTGTAGTGGCAGAACAGGTAGCTTACATCCTTCTAGGTTGGGAACTGCTGATTGAGGGCTCAGTGTCTGTTATTCTAAAAGTGTATTAATTCTGGTTTAAGCACTTGGGCTTTCAGGCCAGTTATTTTACATTAAGAGGGATCGTGGTCTGCACTCTTGTGAGAGGTGAGGCTGGACTCTGCCCTTCTGAGCTGGGAATTTCTGGTTAAAGGCTTATAGTACATGCATATCTGAACTGCTTCTTACTGAAGTTGGTGCGCCTTGTTTGCTGTGGCATAGACTGGATTCGGGCCTGCTGGATCTAGCTTTGTTTGTGTAACTTGAGCACTAATCCAGGCATTCTCTAAAATATTCATTTGTATTTATTACTGCTTGATAGTAACTTGATTAAAGTGTAGCTACCATTCTAAGTCTTTTGGATTAAGCACTTGGGCTTCAGACCAGTTGTTTTACATTAGGAAGGTTTGTGGCATGCACTGTGGTGGCAGGACAGGTAGCTTTCATCCTTCTAAGTTGGGAACTGCTGATTGAGAGCCCAGTGTCTGTTATTCTTAAAGTGTATTAGTTCTAGTTTAAGCACTTGGGCTTCAGGCCAGTTATTTTACATTAAGAAGGTTCGTGGTCTGCACTCTTGTGGGAGAAGAGGCTGGACTCTGCCCTTCTGAGCTGGGAATTTCTGGTTAAAGGTTTATAGTGCCTGAATATTTGAACTGTATCTTACTGAAATTAGTACACCTTGTTTGCTATAGCATAGACTAGATCCAGGCCTGCTGAATCTAGCTTTGTTTATATGCTTGTTGTTTGTTTGCTTGTTATTTCCCTGGAACGCTAATTCCACCTAATATGCGGCTTCTCAGTGCTTCTGTGGATCACTAGTGATATCTGCATTGCTTACTGTACTTATTTCCTTGTTTCACTTGAAAGAAAGTTACTGTTTGTCGTTTTTGCATTTAAGTTACCTGTAACACATTGCACTTAAGTTACCTGGCACTTGCTCACTAAAGCAATTATATAAGTCAGCACTAAAAATTAAAAGCACTACACCCTCACTCCTCACTGGCCCTTGTTTTCAATTATAAAGGAATTCCCAATATTATTCTAGCATGTCCAAAGGTCAGTTGTCAATCTCCTCTCCGGTCCAGCTGGTGAATCTGGGAATCTTGAGGCAATGTTACAACTGCCTCATGTACACAGACAACCCTCTCCTCCTCCCAACAAATTCCAACACATGTGAGAGATGCAACCATATAGCCAAACTGGAGGCTAAGCTCTCTCAACTCAGTACTGACATAACCAGTCAGGAGGAGAAGGAAACCACACTCACTACAATTCCAGTCTCACATAGACCTACCACGACAGCAAACCAAACACATAATCACACAAAAACATACTCGAAGGCTCTAAATAAAGATCTGCCTAAGCAGCAGAGAACTCCAAAGCAGACACCCAAGCAACCGCTACCCCCAAAACAAAACACGTGCAACACATATCTCACAAAGCCAGTGTGCCGAACAGTCACAGCCCTTAAGACTAAACAACACACCTGATACACTTTTAATAGGTGACTCTATCGTCAGGCACACTGACGTCCCGCTCACCAGGCTGAACAAGGAGAGGGTCACGGTGAGCAGCCTGTCGGGCGCTAGGATCCGCCACATAACACAAGCACTCAGGTCACTCCAAGGCAAGTACAAATATGACTCAGTCATTGTCCATGCTGGTGTGAATGACCTGAGACGTACCTCCCTGGACTACATGAAAAGAGACATAGAGGAGCTCTCTGAGCATGTAGCCCAGGCCGATATCACCCTGACCTTGAGTAGCATCTTACCCTCACCAAGAATGATGCCACAATATGAAGACAAGATGATCAATTTCAACAATTGGCTTAAGTACTGGTGTCATTCAAAGGGGATCCAATGCCTGTCAGCTTGGGATGATATGCTCGACAAGCCAGGATGCTTCGCTAGGGACGGCTTGCACCTGTCACCCCTGGGCTTTCGGATATTGGCAAAGGCTCTTGCTACCCCCATAGTGCCTTTTTTAGGCAAGGCTCAAAAGACAAACCCACCTCCATAGGTATCACAAGGGATAAGAAACTAAGAGTAATGCTACTCAACGCCAGAACTCTAAACCTCAAGATGCACGCACTCGAAACTCTCCTTAGCATGGAGAACATCGATATCTGTGCAGTAACAGAAACCTGGTTCAGGGCTCCCGAGAGCACCCCAGCACTACCAGGTTATACCTCATACCATGCTTTTCCCCAAAACTTGGACCGAACCACAAAGGAGGGGAGTATCGATATTCATCAAAGATACCCACACCTCCAGGTTGGTGACAAAGCACGAAGCATCAGAGACTATCCATGTGCAACTAACAGTGGTAAAACTGCCTTCCAGTTTATAGCCTGCTACAGACCACCCTCCCAAACCCAGGAACCCCACTCGGCCTTCCTGAGAACACTGGAAAATATGAAGGTCTCTCCAAACACCATTATATTGGGCAACTTCAACTACCCAAACATAGACTGGGAGCATTACTCTAGCTCCAACACCCTAGCCCAAAGGTTCCTAGAATTTATAAACTCAAATGCTATGGAACAACTTGTTACCACTCCCACAAGAGGGGAAAACATACTGGACCTGATCATCACCAACATGGGGACTCTATGCTCCAGACCAGAAGTGTATCCCTCACTGGTAAGATCAGACCATAAACTAATCTCACTGGATATTCACATCCCGACCCCACCACCTGCCCAGAAAACCACAGTGAAAAACTTCTCTAAAGCAAATTTCACACTCCTCAATACCGAGGTGAAATCTTTCAAAGCCCCCAGGCCTGTGGAAAATAAGGCCCAGACCGCAGAATCCTTTATAAACGCATTCTATGAACACCTTCAGGTATGCATGGATCATGCGATCCCAAATAAAACCAAGACCCAATCCTCCAAAGGCAGACATCCTGTCTGGTGGATCCCAGCCATAAACAAACTATACAATAGAAGGAGGAAGCTACTAAATGATAGAACAAAATCCCAAAAAGGGAAGGCATCACTGATCAGTATTAGCAAAAAACTACGGGCACTCATAAAATTGTCTAAGGCCAGCTTCGAGAGAAAAATTGCACAGGACACTAAGGATAATCACAAGGCTTTCTTTAGTTATGTTAGGAACCTGGGTGGTAATTCCTAGATATGCTCAGAATTAGTCCAAAATGACAAAAAATACACCAAACCCACAGACATTGCCAACATTCTAGCTGACAGGTTCAGCGCAAACTCCCCCCCCCCCTCCCCACCAAAAGGGCAAATATCTATCCCAGTGGAGTGCTGCCCCCCTGACATCTCAGATGCTCAGGTAAGTGCCACCCTCTCCAAAGCAAAAAACACAGCATCAATGGGACCAGACGGTGTCCCGGGCTGCGTCCTACATGAACTCCAAGAAGAGCTAAACCCAAACATAAAACTACTGTTCAGTCTCAGCCTTACTACAGGATATGTGCCCAAAGAGTGGTGTACAGCAACAATGGTCCCTCTCCATAAAGGTGGTGCCTCAACGGATCCTGGAAACTATCGCCCCATAAGCCTGACTAGCTTGGTCTGCAAAGCTATGGAAAGGATCATCATGGACCTCATAAATAAAGATATTGGGGACCTACAGACACTGGATCCTACCCAGTTCAGCTTTGTTAAGGGCAGATCCTTCCTCTTAAACCTGGTTGATTTCTTTGAAACAGTCACCAAGGCCATTGACGAGGGGAAGGTGGTCCACACAGCCTACCTGGACCTCGCAAAAGCCTTTGATACAATACCCCACTCGAGCATTATAGATAAGCTCACCATCTTAAATATAAACCCCTATGTCACTAGATGGATTGCAAACTGGCTCAAGGACAGAACCCACATGGTTAGAATTACTGGAGCCATGTCAGACTCCAAACCAGTTACAAGTGGTGTCCCACAAGGCTCAGTCCTGGGACCTCTCTTGTTCGGCATATATTTCTCGGAGGTACAGGCCAACACAGAAGGACTGTGGCTGACCAAGTTCGCAGATGACTGCAAACTGGGCGCCATAATCAACTCTCCAGCCGACACAAGCATCCTCCAGAAGGGCCTCATAGAAGCAGACAACTGGTGCCAGAGCCATGGCCTCAAGCTAAATGCCAAAAAGTGTATAGTCATCCCCTTTGGCAAAAACAAAGTGCCCACAAATTACCACATAGGTGGTAATCCATTAAGTACAGAAGAAGTAATTAGGGACGTGGGGACCCAAGTTGATAGCAATCTCTCATTTGACAACCACGTGGCCAAAGTGGTTAGAAAAACATTTTATATAGCCCACCTAATCATGAAGGAATTCACATCTAGATCAGGGGAGGTCATCGTGCCTCTTTACTCATCCCTCATCAGGCCCATAATTGAGTACAATGCCCCTTTTGAGATGTACCTTACCAGACACCTGCAGCAACTGGAAAGACCCCAAAAGTACCTCACCAAGAGGATCAAAGGGCTCAAACAGATGCCATATGCTGCCCAGTTAAAGAAACTCCAGCTCTACTCAGTGGCATACCACCTGTTCAGAAGCGATCTGTGCCTGACATATAAAGCCATGTCCAACCCAGAATTAATGGACATGCTGCACCTCAGAAAATCCAAATCCCATCGAGCTATGCGCTCGAGATACTTGAACCTCAGCACTGAAATAAATAGGACATGCTGGAGGGACAGATTGATAACCCAGAGGCTCCCTTCACTCTGGAATAAAATCCCAGTCCAGGTTAGGCAGAGTCCCTCATTGACTCTCTTCAAGAGGAATCTTGATGAGTGGATGGGAGTTCATAGGTTTACCCCGGGTATCACTTCTGTGTCACTGTTAGACAGAGGCACAGTATACTAACCTCGAAAAAGGGCATAGCAAAATAAATTTAAAATGGGTGGCGAAAGCCAAACACATTCTGGCTAGGCTTATAAATGCCCTAGGGCAGATAGCCTAGTATGAACCTATGAACCTATGAACTGTATTCTGTATGATGAACTCACCCTTGTGATTACGTCCCTTTTAGTTTAAATTTGGCGCTTTTTTGTATTCCTGTTTGTTTCCCTCTGATGAAGTTACTTTAGATAAGGTAACGAAAACGTATTGTGTTTTTGAATAATAACCCGTTTACGTTTAGGATATTGGATGGGTTTGGCTGCTTACTTCGGTTTGGGCTTCATTTTTTCATTGGGTTTGTTTTCTGTGGATCTTGGTTTACTAGTGAGCCCATGTAGGACACAGCCTGGTATGTTATCAGGTCCCATGGATGCTGTGTTCTTGACCTTAGAGAGGGCGTTCACTACCTGCTCTTTAGAGATACAGGGTAGTGGACAGGTGGTAGGGATGGCTTGGGGTAAGTGTGGCCGGGAAAGGGGAGTGACATTTTCACAGAACCTGTTGACTATCAGGTTAGCAATGTCCACAGGCTTGGTATATGTGGTATCAGTTAATTACCAGTTTGTCACAAATCTGAGCCTTTCCTTTTATATTACAGATGTAATTAAAGAACAGCTTATGGTTGTCCTTAGTTGAGGAAGCTAATTTGGATTCATAGTTAACTTTGGAGGACTTCACAAGCAGCCTTATTTGCTTGTTTTAGCTGAGGAGGGAGTGTTTCCAGTTTGGGGCTTGCTCCCTCTTACTCTTAGACAGCAATTTTTTCCTCTTACTGTAAAGCCTGTTAATGGCAGTTGTCTACCAGATGGGTTTGCTTTTCCTTTAGGAGCTTGTTTTGGTCCTATCAGTTATGGCAGAGTCAATGCAGTTATTCAGGTCTTTGTATAAAGCATGTGTGTGTAGAACTCGGCATAGTTGCCAGTTCCATCTGAGAGAGGAGGTGCAGTGAAGCTATTTATACCATTTTGTAAGAGGTTATAATCTGCTTTGGAGAAGTTTTTTAATTTAGTTTGTGCTACTACGGGGGGGGGGTCAGTTGTGATACTAACTTCAAATGAGACTGATTTATGGTCAGATCTCACCAAGGAAGACCTCACAATGGGGGTGCTACAGTGGTTCCCCATATTGATAAGCACCAGATTTTAGATGGTGGCACCCGTTGTGGGGGTGACAATTAGCTGGTCCAGGGCATTGGAGTTAATGAAAGTTGAACCTTTGGACATGTGAGTTTCTGCATGAGTAATTTCCCCAATCAATGGATGGGTGGTTAAAGTTGCCCAAAACCATGATGTTCGGATGTATCTTGATAGACTCAGCTAGATACAAATAGGAAGAGTGATGCCCTGATTCATGGTGGGGGGGGGGGGTCCTGTAGCTGGCAATGACTTGAATAGGTATCCTACTAACAGGTAATGGCACCTGACGTATCTCCACGGGAATCATGCTCTCTATCCAGTCTGGAGGTGTATTTATCTTTAATGAATATTGATACACTGCCTCCTTTAGTTTTCATGGCTTCAGTTTGTGGTTTGAACATGTGGAAAGAGGTGTAACCTGGTGTGGCTGGGGTGCTCTCCGCTGCACAATGACTGACTGCACAAATGTCTATCTTCCAAGGTGAGGACTGCTTCCAATGAATGCAGTTTTTTGTTAAGAATCCTAGCATTTAGTAGCAAACCCTTGAGGCTGTTCTTAGATGGAGTTTTTACATCAGGAATTTTGTCCTTGAGAGACTGCCTAAAAAGGGCACTATGCAGGTACCAAAGGCCTTGGCCAGTAGCTGAAATCCCAGGGGTGACAGATGAAGACCATCTTTGGCAAAGCATTGAGGTGTGTCGGTCATATCATCCCAGGCTGACAGATATTGTATCCCCTTGAAATGACACCAGAAACTAAGCCAATTATTGAAGTTAATCATTTTCTGTTTGTATTGCGGCATGATCCTAGGTAAAGGTAAAATGCTGCTTAAGGCTAGGGACATACCAGCCTGAGATATATACTCTGAGAGCTCAATCATATCTCTCTTCATATAGTCCAGAGAGGTACATTTCAAGTCATTCACATGAACATAGACTATGACAGAGTCATAACAGTACCTGTTGTTGACAGACTTGAGTGCATGTGTGATGTGGCGGATCCTGAGACTTGATAGACAGCTGACCGTGACCTTCTCCTTATCCAGTCTGGTGAGAGGAACATCTGTGTGTCTCACGATGGAATCACCTATGACTAACATGTTTGGTTTTGTGTTTTGGCTTAAGGGCTTGACATGTGAGACACTGGTATGTGAGTTATTATGTGTATTGTGTTCTGCAGAGGAAGTATTATGTGTACTGTGCTTGTGTTTGTGTTTGGGAGGTTTCTGGTGTTTAGGTATGTTTCTGGTGAGGACCTCTGCATATGTAGGGATGTGGGTTTGGGTGGAGTAGGAGGTGAGGAGTGCATGCTTACAACCCACTCATTGTCATATGTACTGACAGGTGTGTGAGAGAGCATGGATTCAAGGTTCTTACTATAGATGCATCTCTCACATGTTGGGTTTGTGTGGACTAGGAGCAAAGTGTTGTTGGTGAACATGAGGCAGTTACTACACTGTCTCAAGATACCCACGATTATCAAGCTGGCTAGAGAAACTGTGGGAAATTGTTCATCCATAATGTTAGGTGAATTTATATGGTCAGGAAGAGAGGTCGCACTTAGGAATGGCTAGTGGCTGAGAGGTTAATTGGAACCTCTGAGGTTAGGCTTAGTGTTCTACCTGACAGTAGAGCTGAGCCACTAAAAACCTCTGGAAGACCACAAGCAAAGTGCTAAGGGAAAATTTAACAAACAAAACATTTGCTACAATAACCACCAACAGTAACTACTGCTACCTGGCAGTGGACGATGGTGCTCTACATGCAAGAAGCGTAGCTTATATAAAACAAGAAATAACTCTCTTAACTCATAGAAAATAAGGACACAGTCTCTGAGCTCTAGTCTGATCACCCTCAGTTAGATGGGACTCAGATAGCACTCTCCTCCCACAAGGGTGCAGAAAGGCCTTCTCCAACAAAGATGATTGAATTTGATGCTCAGAGGTTATAAAACAGACCCAGAAACAGCAATCCTGGAACTGGGCTATGCTACAGCCGAACTAGTACAGTATGCAGTAAAATGTGACCAAGAACAGTTCAGACAATTCAAACAGACAGTAGAATGCAAATACTAATTAAGAGTGCAATATAAGAGCAGAAAAAGGCACTTATAGTTAGTTACAAGCAACAAAAGCCTCAGATCTTTCAGTATCTCAGTGAAGAGCTGGTTTTAGCACTCAGGTGATACAAGGCAGTCTAGATTCCATAAGACTGAATCTAGACTATGTTAAGTGCAGTGGTATTTGAAATTTAAAGTGCTTAAAATCACAGTGATGATAGCAAAAAAACAGTATAAAGCAGCAATTCTGTAGTACAATGTTCTCAATGTAATCAGGCTACTAACAAGCAGTAATAAAAGAGGCAGTATAAATGCAATTGAACACTTTTAAGAACAGCAGCAAAATAAAGTATTAAAGTAGGAAAAAGCACAGTATAAGTACAGTAAAATACAGTAAAAGCAGCTGAATAGAGCGTAAATTAAGTAGAAAGGGAAGAAACAGAAGATAATTCAAGGTTAAGAGCTGAGGGACGGGCCTTCCCAAATAGTCTCACTGTACTCAGTAGAAAGAGCTGGTGCGATGGGACTGGGAGGAGTGTCCAATAACAAATTTATAATAAGAGGTGGGGAAAGCAAATGCCACCAAGTTATAAGAACACAACAACAATAGGGCAGGTGGGAGGGAAAATCAAATGGAACCAGCCAGAGTAAGTGTTCAGAAGTAAGCAGAAACCAGTTTTACACACAAACTTTGCAACACTAAGCACATAATTATTAAATATCACTGAAACAGGTATAGCAAGTGCAAAAAATATATCTGCTTTGTATGTCCGATAGTATTAGAAGTATTCCAAGCCAGGCAACAATGAAAGAAGCTCTAAATATTGAATATATGTGAATCTTATAGTAGCAGGATGAAAGATTAACCCTTAGGCAAGTCAGGTAAGGACACAAATAGCTATTTTCCACCTAAATCAAATGGAGACAGCCAGAGTGAGTGCTCAGATTCAGCATTATTTAAATTTCTGTAATTTCTGTGTATGGATCCCTAGATATCTATCTTAAGGTAATGTGAACTCTAACAAATATAGATACCCTGCCACAGTTTCCATTAGGACTAAATAAGTGTTAAACACAAAACCCAGGTATTGAGGGAGTGCTTTATTAGCAATTAAAACCAGGTTTCTGTTAACAACACAAATATAGATATTCTGTAAACACAGGAGAGCCTCAAGGTCTGACAGTTTGTTGTTTAGTAGGAAAGCAATTTGTTGATAAGTATTGATAGCATTGCTGTCTTACATCAGATGTGCTCTAGTTTGGTTCTTGCTGGGATATCTTGTGTCTACAGTCTGCATCTCTTCCCAGGACCAGGTGCTCCACTTTTTACCACATTCTGAAGACCTGCAATAGGTGGATCAGAGATTTTAAACTGTCTGTAGGTATGAATGCATATGTGCATGTGAGATATGCTTTGTAAATTCCACGGAGAGGAGTTGCTGTCTGGTGCGCCACAGTGGACTGCATATCTAAGACTTGTTGGAACTGTTGTGTATACAAAAAAGAAAGCATATAGGTGCTCTTTCATTTCTAGGAAATTTAACTTACTTGAAAGCAAATGTAATGAATATTTCATGGCTTGGAAACGGATATGTTAGATTTTGTACACAGAGTTGGATAGTTGTAAGCTGTTTCCCATCTGTTCATACAGTTTAAGTAAGTTTTATTATAGGTATAGGAAATGCTGTTAATACTAATTATTGAAATGTTATATGTTGGGTATTAGAATCATTATGTCTTGGGGTACTAGATTTATTCTATATTAAGCAGAGAGTTTTAGATGACTTATAATTTATCTTCAGATCTGCCACAAAAGCTGTGAGGATGTTTTGTGTTTTGCATGGGTACAGTTGTTTATGCCTTTTTAGGTAACATTGTAGACTCTATAATTCAAATAACTTTGAATATAGTTGTACTGAATACTGCAAATGATATTAATATGAGCAGTCTTAAATTAGGATGACTGATTTATTTATCTGTGGGTGCTCTGACTAAAAACTGCTGTAAAACTTTCTATTTACATTTATTATTTAAGGAGGAGATTGAGTGATTAGTTATTTGATACAGGAAGGCTTGATATATTACATAGAAGTAACCTGGACCCGTGATGAAGAATCAGGTTGTTCTGATTCTCTCTGTCTTTATCTATCTATATGGAAATGTTCAGAAGATATTGCTACACCTATGTGAGATTGGTTATAGGTGTAGTGAAACTTTTAGGTATTAACTGTTCACAGTCTTATAGCAATATGATGCTTTTATTTATTTAATGAGACTATCTGTGTGATTGATAGTTTAGGGCAATTATTTATATCTGCAATAACACAATGAAACAAGACTTGCTGTTTATTAATGAGACATTCATACTGAAAGAGGTGATAAAGAGGCAAACATTTCTGAGTTGTGAATTTCAGTGGTGTACAGTGTGTACACTAGTTGAAGATATAGTCCAGACAGATGGGGGATGTACAGTGGAAGCCAGTCATATCCAGACAGTATTGTATTTTCATGGAATTGTGGGAGATTATGCAATGTTAAAATAATGTTGACTTCCTGCAATTAGTTTTTCAGATAGCAGTAAAATGGAAAAAATATATTTTTCTGCTTGGCAGGGCCTGAACCTTTCTTCAAGGAAGTCTGAACAATATAGACCAATTGTGGTAATCAATGGTTTGATGAGAAAGAAGAGAATATATTATACATAGTTAGATTATGCGTGGATTATAATTCTGAAACAATGGTTATGTGCCATTTCTGGATGGAGTTAGGTTTAAGTACAATTGGAATGTGATTTAGTAATTTTTTGTGTGTTCCATAAAAACTTTAATTATTTTCAGAGGAAGTCTGTTAAATTATGTTAAAGAGTAAGTTGTTTGTTCATGTGATGGTTTAGTTTTACATTGCAGAAATAAGTGGGCAAACTGGTGCATGGAGTTCCATCAAGTAGTTGCCAAAAGACAACAGGCCAGGCATTGGTTTGCCTGTAGGCTGGTAAAAGATTATTCTAGAAGGTTGGAAGGAAGCACAGCGCGTACATGTTTAAGATGTAAAGGCCCCATCACTGATCCATGTGGGACTTCACTAGTGATTGGCCTCTTTGTGGAGGGGGATTCTCCTAACTTAAATTCCTATGTCCTATCAGCGAGCCAGGTGATATATACAAATATATAGACATATACTTGAGCATATACAAAAATAGGACCTTTTAACTTAGACAACATGGATTCTACCCTAAATACAGAACTCAGATAGCAATCCTCTTGGTAATGTCTCAAATATTCAATAACAATGAGAGTGAGCATTTAACAGGTGCCATCCTTCTGCATTTTAAAAGTGCCTTCAAAACAGCACTCATGACCATTTTATACCTTACTGCCTCTGACATTTCTACTGAATAGTCACATGGATTAAAAACTACTTATCAAACTAATCTTTTACTATTATAAGTCAAGACTCCTACTCTAAAATGGGATCTGTACCTAATTGTGTTCCACAAGGCTCTGCATTAGCCCATTTCTCTTTTCATTCTGCATAGCTAGCTTACTTTGGGACCTGTCTTATCTAAATATTACTATGCAGACAATATAGTACTAACAGCTCAACAGAAGTCAACTCTTCGGTTAGCTCTTACAAAATAATTTCCTCGCAATTTGGATTTACATAGCAGTAATAAATTATCTTTCAAAGCCTTTGTAATGACCTTTGGTAGAGCTACAAGTCTACTTAATATTTCCATACTCAACAGTGCTAACCCCTTTGGGACCATACTCCCTTTTGCTAGAGAACAGAAATATCTTGGGTTATACTTTTGTATGATATTCTTTCCTTTCAATATGTTGTTAGTAACATTATAGCCCATGTAACGGAACACCTTAGGGTTGCCTACAGTATACTGCATCTCCTTACTGGGGAAACATATTGTGTCATTGCCATCAGTCTCTTAATTCCTAGGGCTTGAATATGCTTTACCTTATCTAGCACTGCTCCTCTGACAGATCATAACTCAACTTTATTACAAAGTACTAAGCATGAGAATTTATAAGCCTTGCTTGTTCTACTGAATACCACTGTACATCTATTCAACGGCAACGCATCTTCCCTTACTGTGTGATTTTCCTACCTTCTCAATACTCTTACCTTTAAACTGCTTAAAGACAGTCACTGCCCACTTCTGGCTAATAATCTTAGTGTGCACAAATTGTCCTTCAGTCTCTGAACAGCATCACCATAAAACTTAATTTATCGCTTGCTGCGTGCAAACATTTTTTTTCTCAAGCTTGTTCCTACATCCTGAAAAACTTGACATAATCACAATACTGCTTTACATAATCTCATTGTTTTTATGAAAAATTAAAGTTACATCTATCTTAAGAATATAAACATGCCTCCTTCAGGGATATCTGTGAATCTAACCTAAACTATTTTCCCAAAATTCATCAACTATTGATCAAACTCAGATCTCTTACTTCTTCTACCATCTGATCATAATACTATATTTACTGCCCCAATTTCTTCTTTTTGTTTTCAAGCCTTTATTATTTTGTATAACATTAGTAAATAGCTCAATATTTCTACATACTATGTGTTTATCTTATATGTGTATTACCTACTGCATAGCTAAATGTTGTGTTCTACTTTGCTTTTTAATATTTGTACTAGTGTGACTTACTTATGCCCCGGGTAGTGGCTGCAAAGGGTCCTGTACCAGCCCACCTCCACCCAGTCAACAAACAAACAAACCATAAATAAATTAATAAACTCTTATTACAATGTATGCAAATGATAGAAGTCCTAACTGGTTAACATCACAACTACTCCTAGGTAGTCTTACTAAGCTATTTTCCACTCTACAATGTTTTGAAGACACATTAATATAAATCATTCATTAACTCTAAGAGCAACATCATTAATCCAAACAACCTGGGATCAGCTAAACATCAGCTTACCTGACTGCTGGCCCTAAATAACTTAATACATATGGTTAGTGCCATCAGTAGGCCTAACTTCCAAACAGCTAATAATACCCTTTTGGATCTGCTAGTAACAGATATTCCACATAGATGAAAGCTAGTTGCAGTTATGTCAAAAATCTCAAGTGTCCATTTACATTTTAAAACAATAGAAAATCTCTAATCTATAGTCACAGCAAGATTATTTTCTGCAAAAGGGTGAGGTACATAATGAATGTAGAGCAATGGACTGGTCACCGATATTTCTGAAACAGCATCCAATATCAGCTCTACAAATACTTAATTCCACATATAGCCCCTGTGATAAACATACCCAACAAGGACAGAAGCTTCAGTTGCATTAACCTTGGCCGTAGGAAGGAAATTAAACTAAGTAACAGTACCCGTCATAGAAGATACAAATATAATACAAAAAATAAAAAAATAAGTACAAGTCAATCTTGATATATTTCTCATCATTACAAAAGTAGTTGCTTTACAACAAAGGAAACTAAAACTACCTACCTTGGTAACAAATAATCCTCACCACTCTTCAATTGCAAATTGTTCTGAAGCCTTAAATCAAAACAGCTGGTCTTGATGTACTCAGCCCACCCAATAACAAATATATTAGCACTTTCCTGTAGCCAGCAATTATGAAGAATTATTTCAACTATTAGCAAACAATTTCAATTTACCAACTTAAAACCCAGACCACCTCAATAAATACAACTCCATCTGACCTAATCCTAATCTGCTCTTCTATTTCAATGCAATATGGAAAAATTCCTAAAAACTGACAACTCAAACTTTTATGCTACCATTCAGCATTCCTCAAGATGGTATTGTCCTTTTCTGTGTAAACTTCTGATACATATAGAAAATCTGTTTTTAAAAATAAGAATACTTCCACCACAATTTAAAGCAAACCCTCATAATTTGTTATTCCCCAAGATAGCTCTGCTGTTAAACCTCAGGACAACCAACTCATTACTAATATCTGTCTGTTGATAAAATACTTGGAATAAAATCTGCTTACTGTCTCTCGGAATGGTTTCTGTACAGGTCATATCACCTTAAAGGTAACCAGCTCTGAAGATAATGTGTATTCATTGCGCCAAAGGGGGGATACTGCCAGTGACTATCAAGAATTTTGTAAATAATTATATGTCATTTGTGAATATCAGCATGATTTATATAAGATGCTTGTGTTACAAATGTATTAGGACTGCATGTTATGTGTATGTCAATCTGCTGGTACAGAAGTGCATGTTGAAAAGGTTTTTGCAAAGTGCTGTTTGAAATAGAGCAGAAATTTACATGCACTATTGTAACTGTTTAAATGCATATATTCTAACAGTGAAAAGTGGAATATAGGAGGTTAACTTCAGAAAAATAGCTAAAATTAAATTACTTTGTGGCTACTCAATAAAAGATAGTATCTTTCAGTTTTCAGTGAGCTAGAGACACAGAGTCTGTGCTGAAAAGTTTTCTGTATTGTCTTTAGAGTGAAATAATTGCTATTCTTGAAATGAGGAAGAATGTAATTGTTTTCTGACTTCCAGCATCTGTCAAAGTTCTGAGGTGTATGTATTTTTACAGGTAGATGCTAAATACTGTCATCGTCCAACAGTAAGGGTTTTCACCTGGGATAGAATCAGATGATAAGACATGATGCCATTCTGCAAGCTATCCCAGCAGTAATATTTGAGATATTAATTTTAGAATTCTCGTAGAGAGGCAGAGCTTTCTGTATTCTGTCTTGGAGCTGACAAGAATTGTTCACCACACATCTGCCTTGCTCTAATGGAATAAGTTTCTAGGGTATCGTAACTCTCTTAGATACAGTCAGAAATATAGTGAAGCTTAGTTTAGATATTTTCCTTTATTTATATGTCCTGCAATGTTGTTTTAAAAAATTCCTGTGGTTTTGAACTCTGATGTCACTGTGAATATATATTTAGTGTTGTCTGGTTCTTTTATTATTAAATATATTTAAATGTTTCATTGTGGCTGATCTGTGCAGAGATATTTAAGTTTTGAGAGTACTTCCATATTTATTTGGTGATACTGTGTGTGTCACTCCTAATAGGCTTGCTCCTGGTCAAACTACCATTTGTATTAATGTTAATACTACACAAAAAGATTGGACACCCTTTGTTAAGGGCCTTAAAGTAGCTGATAAGGAGTTGACTGGTGGCAGTGGTAACTACCTTATAGTCTGGGCAGAAGGGGGCATAGCTAGTAAACTTGTGCCAGACTCTCCCCAGTGTGTGTGTGTGTGTGTGTGTGTGTGTGTGTGTGTGTGTGTGTGTGTGTGTAAATCAAACCTCAAAGAGTGTGTATGTCAGCTACTTGGACAGGGACACAAAGCACTGGTTGAACAGAGAGGGTCCTGGTAGGTCTTGGCTTAGTTACTCAGCTGAGTTCTCAACTCTATACTTGTGCCAGTGGGGAGAGTTACTGGGGATCTGGAGAAAGAGAGAGAAACCAGCCCAGGACTGACTGTGGTCTCTGTGTGCTCTTAAGGGAAATTGCACTTTATGCAGACAACTGCACCTAGAAATACTGTGTGTGTGTACTTGTCATCTTCCCAATGTATGTCCCACACTGGTGCCAGTGGTTTGGATTGAGGCTCCTTGATAACTGGTCTAGTGGTGGGGTGTCTAATCATCAATGAAAAAATGTGAAATCCGAAGGGGTCTTTTCAAATGCATGCCATTACTTCAGATATAATGGGTAAAATCAAGCCAGAAAAAAATCACCAACTCTTTAGCTAACTAGTCAATGAAACACTACTAATTGTAATAATTACCTGAAGTCTCCATAACTCTAGGTTCATAGGTTTATACTAGACTAATAACTACTAGGGCCCTTATAAGCCTAGCTATGCAACCCAAATGTGACCCACAAATTTGATTTATATAGGGGGTGATTTACTGACATCTTCTTTCCCTCAGAGGCATCGGTGCCAGACCAGAGGCGATTTTCTGATTACCATCCATTGGTCCAAGTTAAATCAAGATCGGGAGGAACTGTACTTCCCATCAATAAGGAGCCTGTTCCAGAGAATGGGAATTCTCTGAGAAAGATATCTGTCTCTCCAATGTGTCCTATTTATGTCACAAGCAAAATGTAAGTCTTTTAATCTTGTAGTTGTGATGATGTTTGTTTTGTGGATTTGCATAAGCTTCAGCAAACAGTGTCCAGGCATGCCTTGCATACCAGGCAAAGATCACCTCTCAGAAATCTCTATGATACTGAGTAAAGAGACAGGACTTTGAGGTGATCAGCCTAGGCCATTGTGTTTACTCCCAGTATTCATTTTGTAAGGAACCTTTATTAACATTCCAGTAGCTACAGTTATATACCAAAGGGGCCTTATACTGTATGATGGGTCTGATGAGGGCTGAGTGCAGTGATATGAAGACCTCTCTGGACCTAGATGCCATGCTCTTGTTTATAAGTTGAGCAACATAGAAAGATTTTCTTACTACCTTGGACACACATTGTTGAAGGCAAGGTTTTTATCTATACAAATTCCCAGATCCCTGACTAGTGAATCAAATTTTCCAAGGAGGGACTATTGATGGCATAGTTACCTGGGGTGGCAGACTTCCCAAAAGGTACTGTAATGGATTTCCTAGTATTGAGTTTTAAGCCATAGCTTTAGCATCAAACATTTGTATGTTATAGACCTTCATGAAGGGTGTTCTTGTCTGGGGGGGTGGCGGATTCAATGACTTCTCCTTGTTTGCAATCATCTGCAAACTTAGCCAGAGGCCTTTGACATTGTCTTTGACATCCAAGAAGTAAATGCCAAAGAGGAGTGGGCCTAGCAGACAGACCTGCGGGATTCCAGTGATGACCGGCCTCTTTGTGGAGGTGACCTCACCTATTCTAACTTCTTGGTTCCTATCAGTGAGCCAGATAGCCATCTAGGATGTTATAAAGGGGCTTATGTCTAGTTCCATAAGGTTTTTGACAATGCCCATGTGGGCTATCATTTCAAATGCTTTCCCCTCATCCATTGCCTTAGTGACCTTTTCAAAGAAGTCCACCAGATTCAGTACACATTACCTTCCTTAAACAAAGGTCATCTCTTATGTCCTTGCCAATAATTTCCATGATAAGTCTTTCCATTACTTTGCAAATAAGACTAGTCAAACTAATCCGTCTGTAGTTTCTAGGATCTGCTGAAGGTCCTTCCTTATGAAGGAGGATGACTGCTGCAGTCCTCCATTCATGTGGCAAAAATCCTGTTTTAAGTTTATTGTTAAATAATTACTCGAGTGGTCCTGACAAGCCATATTTTAGGCTGTTCAGGAGGCATCCCTGGATGTTATTGGGGCTCACTGAGGCTGTGTTCTTGGCTTTAGTGAGCGCAGCCAGTACATAATGCCAGGTTATAGTTGCGGGGGATACGTTTGAGAATGGGGGATGTTTGGGGGTGAAAGAGGGGTAAAGTTGGAACCAAATTTGTCGACTAACAGGTTCACTATATCGGCTTGGTGAATGTAGCACCATTACCCACCAGTTCAGCACATTGCTCTGTGATGCCATTGAGGTTTCTAATTTATCTGTTGTAGGCCTTCTGGTTAGCTTTCACCTTGGATGCAGTCAATCTCAAAGTTGGCTTTGCTTGACCTAATTAGCCTTAGTTGCCTATTTAGTTTGAAGAGAGTTTTTATCTTTATGGGAATTGCCTATCATGATTTTTGCCATACTTTTTTTTACTTTTGTTCTATATCTGATTTTATTTGGTATGCCACTAGGGTGGTTTGTTTCTGAGGCTATTTCTGGGCTTATTAGGTACAGCAGCCTCTATGCAGCCATTGACATGGGTGTACAGATTTTCTGAAAGCAATTCAGCATAGGCTGCTGTGTTCTCGGGGTTTGGAGGGGCATTCACAGTACAAATATTTTGTATTCTGGTACTTAACATGAAGGTCATTCCAAATATTTGTACAGAGTCCACCAGCATATGTATAGGAACCAGTTTACTATCATGTTGTCGAGACGGACTAGGTCGAATACACTTTGCGCAAATTCCAAACCTCAAACACTGGCAATGTCTAACACTGATAATGCAGAAGTACAAATTTCACCCCCATTTCGACCCATGTTAGTGCTCATCCCAAAATCACATTTGATTTATAATTTGACATCAGTCATGAGGGATTTGGGTACCCAGTTTGATAGGAACCACACTTTTGACCACCATATTGCTTCCGTTGTATGGAAAGCTTTCTACATGGCCCACCTTATAAGTAAGAGTATCTCATCCAGGGAAAAGGAGGTCATAATATCCCTGTATTCTTCCCTTATAAGGCCCATTACTGAGTACAATGGCCCATTCAATGTGTACCTCACAAAGCACATGCAGCAGTTGGAGAGACCACAGAGGTTCCTCACCAGGAGGATCGAGGGCCTCAAAAATCTACCATACACAGATAGACTGAAAGCCCTATCCCTCTACTCAGTTTCATAAAGACTCCTCAGAGATGACCTCTGTCTGGCATACAAGGCAATCTTGGACCCCACCTTGATGGGACTGCTGCATATCCACATGTCGAGCTCCACTCGAGTAACCTGCACGTGTGGCCTCAACCTGGTCTGTGGCATCAATAGGACTTGTTGGCAGGACAGACTTGTGTCCCAGAGACTCCCTCATCTGTGGAATAGACATCCACATCAAGCAGAGTATCTCATAACCCCTTTTTTAGCACAACCTGAATAACTGTATGGGAAGCAGAAAACGCATCCCTGGGATTCCACCCATGTCCCTGATGGAAAGGGGCATTGGGTGCTGACTTGTCTAAACATGGGCTAAACTCTTGGCTATGCTTATAATGACCTCAGGGCCAATAGTCTTGTAACTTCCTATGATCCTATGACATTGCCAGATTTCGACACTGTCAGTTTTCATAGGTTGGTGATATCTCCATTCGACTGAGTCCGTCTCAACAACATGATAGTAAACCATAGGAACCTTATAGTAGACAAATAACCTCTGATGACTCTTTTTGTAAATGTTCTACTAGAAAATATCCCACTGCTGTTATAAGAACTGTAACTACTATTGTCTCAACTGGGAATATTCTAAACTGCTGTTGGATGTTACTGAAATTGTAATAAACCTCCTCTCTGCCTTGTACTCTCGGTAGTTTCCTAATTTAGTTATCCTTAAGGCTGATTCTAAAATATGTATAAATATGGGTAATTGAGAGTTGTCATTTAATTTATGAAACGAAAAGCTTCAGAAATAGCAGTTTGATAAAATATGCCTCTTTAATAGTGAGATCTGAAAATGCCAGAGAGAAGACATGAGTATTACATGAAAGGCAATGTATTGTTTCCTGTTATGTACCATGTTGCTGACAGCTTACGAATGTTAGTTTTAGAATCAAAAATGTTGATGTTTGTTCAGGCTCTCTTACCCAGATAAATTAAATGTGGAACCCAGTGCAGGATATGTGGTGCAAAGGGATCTCAGGATCACTAAATGACATTGGCACTGGATGAAATGGCTGTAGACTGTGAGGGTGAGATGTTTACATTTTGTGAGGACAGAAAGCAGCTTGGTTCTCTGCACTACTGACAGGGTGTCATCTTAAAGGACAAGGATGTGCACACCCACTGAGCAGTGCAGTGATGCACCGTAGTCAGTACATACCGTCGGTGTGGCCAGCTTTGTGTACTCTTCTTGTGCTGTCATAAACCCCAGATAACTGCCTGCATACTTGTCTTTCATGATTGGGCCTTTCCTGAAGAGGAAGGTGGAGACCAATAAGGAAGCGGTTCTGTAAATGGTCATCAGGAAAAAAGCAAAAAAAGAATCAGAAAAAATAAAGTATCAGACCAGTCACGTGACAGAATTTAAGATAGACCTAGAAGATGTAAACTGACTAGTTTTCAACAGTTTCATATGTATACAAATTAAATTAAAAGTTCCTATTTGTGTTTCCTCATTTTAACCCTACCTTGCTAGCTACTTTTTGAGTCATCAGTCATCACATACATAAATGTGACATTTTCTTGCATTACAGGGGGTTTCTGCTGATGTAGAATGTCTCGGCTTTAGTTATGCAACCTTAACATTTGTAATTAGCTCATGAAAGAAATGCAGATAGGTAATCCCTTCTGCAAGCCACTTGAAGGGGATGTACTACCAGAACACAACATAAGGCTTTAGTTACTAGCAAAGGCTTCAGTAGTTTTGAACAATTTAATGACCTCAATACAAAATGTCCCAAAGGTAACCAAGAATGGACTGGGATGTTCAAAGAGTTGTCTGTGTTGGAAATCTATTTATCATACTCCCTTCCTACTGGACTAATCTGGGGCTACACTCTGCATTACACTGTGGCACGTCTCCAAAGGTATTATAGAAAGTACCAAAAAGACAGAAAAAATGAACAACGCAATGTAGAAAATAGTCTTTGTTTAACATCATATTAGAGCTGACAAAGAGATGAGAGTACAAGGATTTGCCTAGCAAGGCACAGAATATGCAAGATTAAACATCAGAAAGCCCCTTACAAGTACTGAGAAAGTCCCAGATTCTTCAAGAGCTGAATCAGTACTTTTTCTATTAGTTAAAAAGGCAAGGTTTGTAATCTCCTGGGCTTTCATGTGAGAACTCTTCTCAGCCCATACCCTTACTACAACCTCTGGGAATTATTAAAAAAAATCAAACACAATAGCTGTTTATTTCATTAGTTCAGCAATTATAAAACATCAAAAGAGTATGCCTGAAGAAAAAGAAACATCTTATTGCAGGAAAGGAGCTTTTGTTTCTCTCTTTTGCTATGAATGAGGGGAATTCTCTATAGCATTTACCATGTTATGCAATGTCTTTAAGATCTGTATTAAATGCTGGGTCACTAAATAACGGGATTTTGCTTCATGATCCTTTAGTTCTGCAGCTGTTAAATGAATATATTTTAATTCTAATGACTTTTTATAGGATGTTGACATCACCCTACAGTAATTCTGTGCCCTACACAAACTGTCTGTAATATTTAACATATTCTATTGTACCAGACAGCACCTTAGTTCATGCATTCGTAGTATTAATACAAGAACAGGCTGTGGTGTCACAAAACAGTACTTCTGTGGTGTGCAGGAAAAAAAAATCAGGCTTATAAGATTACCACCTGCCCCATTTTGCAAGGGACAGTCCCTCTTTGGGCAGTTGTGTCCTGTGAAAAAATTGAAAAAATGGCAAATGTCCTGAGATTCTAGGACAAAAATATTTCCTACGTTTTCTTTAATCATTGCATAAAACAGTTATTTTGAATATAAAATATGTAAATTTTACATGAATTAGCATAAGCAACCCAAATGCTACAAGAATAAGCTTTTATTTTGGCAAGAAAGTGAAACTCTGTCTTTTGAACTGGTCATAGGTAATATTTTGTCCAGCAAAATCAGACATTTCTACAAAAAAAGTCCCACTTTGGGAATTTGAAAAGGTGGCAACCCTATTATAAGACTTTATGAATTAATTTTTGCAGCTTTCTGTAACACTGAGCCAACTCATAGGAGAAAAAAAGTATAACAAAAAAAAAACCAAAATCAAGATAGGAATGTGCTAGATATAAGCCTGGTATCTATAAGCTTTTATTGTTCTGAACAGTTTGAATTCATAAACCATGCCCTGTGAGATGCTAGAGCAAGCCTCTGCAATGTCAATGCCGAAACAAAGGCTGATTGGCAGTCTGAGCTTCGTGCTGAAGGGCTGTGTGGTACACTTTTACAGCCTATACTCTGTTCATAGGTGTGTACTAGGCTAATGGCCCTGGAGCGTTTACAAATGTAGCCCATAGGATTACCCTGACATCGTGCCACTTGACCTTAGTTCCCAGTGCCTCTGTCAATTAGAGCCAATGGATTGATCTCATCCACTCATCAAGGTTTCTCTTGAAGAGGACCAGTGAGGTGCTCTGTTTGACATGTCTGCCAATCAGCCTTTGTTTCGGCATTGACATTGCAGAGGCATGCTCTAGCATCTCACAGGGCATGGTTTATGAATTCAAACTGTTCAGAACAATAAAAGCTTATAGATACCAGGCTTATATCTAGCACATTCCTATCCTGATTTAGTTTTTTTTTTTGTTATACTTTTTTTCTCCTATGAGTTGGCTCAGTGTTACAGAAAGCTGCAAAAATTAATTCATAAAGTCTTATAATAGGGTTGCCACCTTTTCAAATTCCCAAAGTGGGACTTTTTTTGTAGAAATGTCTGATTTTGCTGGACAAAATATTACCTATGACCAGTTCAAAAGACAGAGTTTCACTTTCTTGCCAAAATAAAAGCTTATTCTTGTAGCATTTGGGTTGCTTATGCTAATTCATGTAAAATTTACATATTTTATATTCAAAATAACTGTTTTATGCAATGATTAAAGAAAACGTAGGAAATATTTTTGTCCAAGAATCTCAGGACATTTGCCATTTTTTCAATTTTTTCGCAGGACACAACTGCCCAAAGAGGGACTGTCCCTTGCAAAATGGGGCAGGTGGTAATCTTATAAGCCTGATATACTACTCAGCAACAGCTCCTCGTGGTCCTAGCAGCAGAGAACTGAGAAAAGCGACTACTTTTCTGATTTAAGTATTTTTTGCTGTTTTTTTACCTGAAATACCTTCTCTTGCTTACCTTGAACAAGCTTAAACTGTTTTTTTAACTGTTTGTTGCATTATATATTATCTGCACTTAAAGTTTCATTTTGTCGAAAATTGGTCGAAAGTTGTTTGTTTGTTAATTTAACTGTTGAGGCTGCCCACTAAAGTGTGCTAGCCTGTGTAACTGATTTGTTACTGTTTCCTGCATTTCTGTGTGCTTTCTATCTCAAAAACAAAAAAAAACAAAAAAATCCTTGTTTTCCTGCCTCTCCTCGACTAGTTTAGACCAGTATACAGGCTTTGCTGTATTCTGGGCTGTGGTGTAGTTCCTGTGGTGGCCTTACTTGGATAGAAGGAAGTTTCTTTGCTCACCAGTGGGAGTGGGGAGCCTTGAGCAGCCTATCTGTCCCTGAAGGAGTGACCTCAGCACAAGAGCTTGTAGTAATTGGTTGTTTTGGACCATTTCTAGCTCTTTTGAAGTTCCCTGTTTAAAATCCGTGTTTCCGCGGTTGTGCACATAGCGCAGCGCCGGTTAAACTTTTTCTGGCTCCGCCAAGTCTGCTCTTCAAATTTTCCTTTAAGTAAGCTCTACTCTTATAATAATCTAGTCTAATCACTTTATTATAAGCCTAGCACTTGTTCTCAAAACCTCTCTTTTAAGTAAGCACTCGCTAACTAAAGTAAGCACTACATCCACCTACCTTCCCTGTGAGTACCCACTTCCCTTAAAGGCACAGCACTCACTTATAATATTCTAGCATGTTGAGTGGTAGATTGCTGGCATCCTCTCCAGTTCAGCTGGTTAATCTGGGAATCTTGAGACAATGCTACAATTGTCTCATGTACACAGACAACCCTCTCCTCCTCCCAACAAACACAAATACATGTGAGAGATGCAACTATATAGCCAAACTGGAGGCTGAACTCTCTCAACTCAGGACTGGCAAGACCAGACAGGAGGAGAAGGTAACCACACACACACCAAACCCAGTCCCACATAGACCTACCACAACTGCAAACCAAACACATAAAAACACAAAGACATACTCGGAGGCTCTAACAAAAAACTTACCAAAACAACAGAGGCTCCCAAAGCAGACACCCAAAAATCCACCACCTCAAAACATAACACATGCATCACATACTTCAATAAATCAGTGTGTTAAACAATCACAGCCCTTAAGGCCAAACACCATGCCTGATACACTAGTAATAGGTGACTCTATAGTCAGACACACTGACGTTCTGCTTACCAGGCTGAACAAGGAGAGGGTAATGGTGAGCTGCTTATTGGGAGCTAGGATCCGCCACATAACACACGCACTCAGGTCACTCCAAAGCAAGTACAAATATGACTCCGTTATTGTCCATGCCGGTGTGAATGACCTGAGACGTACCTTCCTGGACTACATGAAAAGAGACATAGAGGAGCTCTCTGATTATGTAGCCCAGGCTGGTATGACCCTGACCCTGAGCAGCATCTTACCCTCACCAAGAATGATGCCACAATACAAAGACAAGATAACCAGCTTTAATAATTGGCTCAAATACTGGTGTCATTCTAGGGGGATCCAGTGTCTGTCTGCTTGGGATGACATGCTGGACAAGTCACGCTGCTTCGCAAGGGACGGCTTGCATCTGTCACCACTGGGCTTCCGGATATTGGCTAAGGCTCTTGCCTCCCCCCTAGTGCCTTTTTTAGGCAAGGCTCAAAAGACAAACCCACCTCCTTAGAAAACAAAAATGGAAAAAAATTAAGGGTAATGCTGCTCAATGCCAGAAGTCTAAATCTCAAGATGCAGGCTCTCGAAGCACTCCTCAGTATGGAGAACATCGATGTCTGTGCAGTAACTGAAACCTGGTTCAAGGCTCCTGAGAGCACCCCAGCACTACCAGGCTATACCTCGTATCATGCTTTTCAGCCCCAAAACTCGGGCCAAACCAAAAAGGGAGGGGGAGTGTCCATATTCATCAAGAACACCCACACCTCCAGGTTAGTGGCAACACATGAAGCTTCAGAGACCATCCAGGTGCAACTAACCGTAGGCAAAACTGCTATACAACTGGTAGCATGTTACAGACCACCCTCCCAATCTCAGGAACCCCACTCAGCCTTCCTGAAGACATTGGAGGATATGAATGTCTCACCAAACACCATCATATTGGGAGACTTCAACTACCCTAACATAGACTGGGTGCATTATTCTAGCCCAAACACCATAGCCCAAAGGTTCCTGGAATTCATAAATGCAAACACAATGGAACAGCTAGTCACCTCTCCCACAAGGGGAGATAATATACTAGACCTGATCATCACAAACATGGGGACAAAGTGCTCCACACCGGAAGTATACCCTTCACTAGTGAGATCTGACCACAAACTAATCACCCTGGATATACATATCCCACCTCCACCCCCAACACAAAAGACTACAGTAAAAAACTTCTCAAAAGCCGACTTTACACTTCTTAAAACTGAGATGGTATCCTTTAAGCCCACTGGGACAGTGGAAACCACATCCCACAATGCAGAATCCTTCGCAAATGCTTTCTATGGACATCTCCAAGAATGCATGGATCATGCAATCCCAAATAAAACCAAGACCCTCTCCACCAAGGGCAGGCATCCTGTCTGGTGGACCCCAGCCATAAACAAATTGTATAACAAAAGAAGGAAGCTACTGTATGACAGAGCAAAATCCCATAAAGAGAAGGCATCTCTGATCAGCACTAGTAGAAAGCTACGTTCTCTCATAAAAACATCCAAGGCCAACTTTGAGAGAAAAATCGCTATGGACACTAAAGATAACCACAAGGCCTTCTTCAGCTATGTTAGAAACCTGGGCGGAAACCCTCAGATATGTTCAGAGTTAGTTCACAATGACAAAAAATACACTGAACCCACAGATATTGCCAACATTCTGGCAGACAGGTTCAGTGCAAATTTCTCCCCTCCCTCACCCCCAAAAGAAGAAATACTTATCCCAGCTGAATATAACCTCCCTGTCATCTCAGATGTCCAGGTGAAATCCGCCCTCAGCAAAGCTAAAAACACAGCATCAATGGGACCTGACGGTATCCCGGGTTGCGTGCTACGTGAACTCCAAGAGGAGCTAAACCCGCACATAAAAATGCTATTTAACCTTAGCCTTACTACAGGATATGTACCTGAAAACTAGCGTACAGCAACAGTAGTCCCACTCTATAAAGGAGGCACCTCTACTGACCCTGGTAACTACCGCCCCATGAGCTTAACCAGCCTGGTCTGCAAAGCTATGGAAAGAATCATTATGGAACTAATAAACAGAGACATTGGGGACTTACAGACACTTGATCCCACCCAGTTCAGCTTTGTAAAAGGCAGATCCTGCCTTTTAAACCTGGTTGACTTTTTTGAAACAGTCACTAGAGCCATTGATGAGGGCAAAGCAGTCCATACAGCCTACCTGGACTTGGCTAAAGCTTTCGACACAATACCCCACTCTGGCATCATAGACAAGCTCAACAGCTTAAATGTAAATCCATATGTCTCAAGATGGGTGGCAAACTGGCTAAAGGATAGAACCCATAAAGTCAAAATCGCTGGAGCCATGTCAGACTCAAAGCCAGTGACAAGTGGTGCCCCACAGGGCTCTGTCCTGGGACCCCTCTTGTTCGGCATTTATTTCTCAGATGTGAAAGCAAACATGGGAGGGTTGTGGCTGACAAAGTTCGCAGATGACTGCAAACTAGGCGCCATAGTTGATACACCAGCTGACACACACATCCTACAGAAAGGCCTCACTGAAATGGACAACTGGTGCCGGAATCATGGCCTTAAACTAAATGCCAAAAAATGTATAGTCATCCCCTTTGGGAAAAACAAAGTGCCCACAAATTATCACATAGGCGGTAACCCACTGAGTACAGAAAAAGTAATCAGAGACCTGGGGACCCAAGTCGATAGTGACCTCTCATTTGACACCCACGTTGCCAAAGTGGTTAGAAAGACTTTCTACCTTGCCCACCTTATCATGAAGGGATTCACATCCAGATCAAAGGAGGTCATTGTGCCCCTGTACTCCTCCCTTATCAGGCCCATGATTGAGTACAATGTCCCATTTGGTATGTACCTCACCCGGCACTTGCAACAGCTAGAGAGACCCCAAAAGTACCTCACCAAGAGGATCAAAGGTCTCCAACATATGTCATATGCTGCCAGACTAAAGAAACTCCAACTCTATTCAGTAGCATACCGCCTACTCAGAGGTGATCTGTGCCTGATGTACAAGGCCATGTCCAATCAGGAATTGATGGACATGCTCCACCTCAAAAAATCCAAATCCATCAGAACCACAAGAGCTAAAGATTTGAACCTCAGCACAAATATGAATAGGACATGCTGGAGGGACAGATTCATAACTCAGAGGCTTCCCATACTCTGGAACAGAATCCCAGTTCATGTTAGGCAGAGCCCCTCACTGACTCTCTTTAAGAGAAATCTTGATGAGTGGATGGGAGATCGTAGGTTTACCCCAGGGGTCATCTCTGTGTCACTACTAGACAGAGGCACAGTATTCTAAATCTATTCTGTACACTTTTGTACCATTACATGGGGTGGCGAAAGCCACATCACTATGGCTAGGCTTATAAATGCCCCAGGTCAGATATCCTAGTACCAAACTATGAAACTATGAAACTATGTATGGGAAGTCTATTCCATAGCAGGGGCAGTCTCTGGGTTATGAACCTGTCCCTCCAGCACATTTTGTTGATTGTGGTAATGAGGTTGAGGTCACTGGAGCATGTGCTGTGAAGGGATTGGGATTTCTACAGATGTAGCATTGCTAACACAGCCGGATCAGACATGGCTTTGTATGTCAAGCAGAGATCGCCTCTAAGTAGGCAATATGAGACAGAGAATAGTTGGAGTTTTTTGAGTCTGTCCATATAGTACAAGTGTTTAAGGCCTAGGATCCTCTTTGTGAGGTACTTTTGTAGCCTCTCCAGTTGTTGCAGGTGTCTAGTGAGGTACAGCAAAAATGGGGGCATTGTGCTCAATGATTGGCCTAATGAGGGAAGAATATAGGAAGACAATGATCTCTTTCTTCCTGGATGCAAAACCCTTAGTAATGAGATGTGCCACATAGAAGGACTTTCTGACCACAGTAGCAATGTGTTTGTCAAAAGAGAGGCTGCTGTCAACCTGTGTTCCCAGATCTCTTATAACACTGTCTGTGTTCAGTGGACTACCATCGATGTGGTAATTCATGAGAATTGAGTTTTTCCCAAAGGGGATGATGACACTTTTTTTGGCATTGAGCTTAAGGCCATGGTTCTGACACCAGTCGATGGTCTTAGTGAGGCCTTTCTGTAGGATGTCAACATCACTTGGGGAGCTAATAATAGCTCCCAACTTGCAATTGTCTGCGAACTGTCACAGCCAGAGACCCTTTGTGTTGGCCTGGACTTCAGGGAAGTACTGGTGGGCAGTCTGACTTGGAGTCCATTACTTACACACTGTGGGTTCTATCTGTGAGCCAGTTTGCAACCCATGTAGTGATATAGGGGTTGATGCCTAGCTTAGTGAGTTTATCTATGATTCCTGAGTGGGGAATGGTATCAAATGTCTTGGCCCGATCAAGGTAGGCTGTATAAACCACCTTGCCTTCATCCACAGCTCTGGTGACCGACTCAAAGAAGTTGACCGAGTTGAGCAGGCATGATCTACCCTTCACAAAACCAAACTATGTGGGATCCAGAGTTTGGAGATTTCCTATATCCTGGTTCTGTAGGTCTATAATGATGCGTCATCTTATGATCATAGCATTAGTGTACGAGTGTAGAATGCTACAGCTTGAAGATTACAGACCATGTGCAGTAGGGTTAAACAGATGTATTGGTAACAGTTATTTTGTGATGGCTGTGTAGGAAATGTCTGCAAGCCTCTGCAGTGTAGACAGGTTGCATTAGTCTGCTATCATGGTAAGATGGATAAGGGAGTTATAGCATGAGTGCAGGATGGTGGGTTCTGGAACAGGGAGTTGCCAGGGTATTCTGACCACCACCATGAAAAGGAGAAATTAAGCTGGCTCCACCAGCATCTTACAGGTTTGATAGTAAAGTAGATGATGCCTCAACCAGTGAAAAGGCAGTCTAGAGGGAGTCTATGTACATTTCAGACAACAGAAGGAAGCCTGGACACTGATACTTGGTGGTGTGGTGGAGAGGATGTAAGGAACTCTGATTGCTGGCAGGATACATGTGTACTAGGGTGGGACTTCTAGGCTGCCAGGGGTGGTGAGTGCATTAATTGATGTTAAGGTTGTACTACTGGAGTGCTAAGACTACCAAGCATTGTAATGTTATAGGAGAAATGAGGGCATAGATCTCTATAAAGGCAGTGAGAGTGGCTAGAGTTAACTGGCATCTGTTTTCAGTATCTGCATAGTAGTTTGATGGTAGGTGTGTCTGACTGTTAGTCAGATATGGAAATCACAACCCCCATCTTTCTTATACATATATGGCTATTCTGGAAACTGCATGCATAGCAATGCAGTGTGTGCTTAGACCAGAATGGAGGCCTTTTGAAGCAGAATTCTCACTAATACCTCTTAAGCTTGGTACAAGTATGGTATAATGGGCTTGCTCCAGGATTAAGGTACTTCTGATCTTATTTTGAAACTTTGTTTCAACTATTTTGATAGAGTGTAACAAAGTTTCAAAACAGATACTGTACTTTGACTTTAAATTTACTTCCAGTCTTACATTATTCAGTTAGTGAAATAGCAAAGTGAAAAAAAAAAAACAATAGTAAATTGCTAAAGCAAAACATTATGATGAGTAAAGCTGATATAATATGTAAAATTAATTTTCATTCACCCTTTCACTTTGCTGCAGAAATGAATGGAATGAAGAGCTGGGGAAATACATTTAAAGTTTATGTAATAGAATGTTGCAGGTATTGGAAGAAGGAAGATGCATAGGAGTGAGGTCAGTGTTGGCTTGAGTTTTAATTCCCAAATGTTTGGATTTATCAAAGGTTTCATCATTGGGGTGGGAGTTTGTGTACAAGTGTTTGCTTGTTAGGATTAGAGTAATGGCCAGGGAAGGGGAGAACTTTAGTTTTGTGTATGTGTGCTGCAGTATGTGGTCAGTGTTTGAATGTCTTGTACATTGGTAATGTTACAGAAAGGGTTTTTAAGGTAAGTTGTAGGGCTGGGGGTTAACGGCAGGAATAGGGTTAACAGACATTGGTAAGTCTGTGCATGTGGGTGTAGCCATTCATCATGTCAAGGTATAAGAGACTCATTATGGTGAGCTATTTGATGACAGAGAATGTCAGGCATAGAATTTATCCTGGTAGTTAAAAGTTCTTAGGACAATAATCTTTCTCAGCAGGAGCATTTGAAACCTTTATTATTGCATGATATGTCTGGGTAGGTACATGAAGGAAGGGGCACTGTACTCAATAATTGCTCTGATTAGTGGAGAATACAGAGGGACCATAACATCCTTTGAGCTAGAAGAGATATCTTTGGAAATCAGTTGTGCTAGACAAAATGGTTTGTGAACCACTGATGCAACATGGCGGTCAAAGGTGACAGAATTGTCAACCCAGGTGCAAAGATCCCTTACTAGCTTGTCTACACTGAGTCTGGTACTGGCTATGTTGTAAGCTGTAGATGAAAGGGTGTTTCCCAAATTCAATAATACTGCACTTTTTTGGATTTTATTTGAATTCAGAATCTCTACACCATTGGTTTGTAAAAACATGTTTTTTTGAAACACTTCTGTGTCAGTGGGGAACAGAACATGACTCCCTGCTAGTGGTCATCAGAGAATGTGTTTAGTCATATGTCAGGGTTTGTGCTATGGAAGTCAAAGTATATATTACCTCCTGACTGATAAAAAAGCACAGTTTCCCATCTATGTTTGGTAGACTGACAGTTATTTTTCCCTTACTAACTGATTATTTTTGCTAACATGGAAAATTAGAATTTGAAACTGTTGATCTTATTTTGTTAATAGACAAGTTAGTTTAGTACATTTCTTTAATGAAGCTGAACAGTCATTTTACCATAACCTGCCTGACAGTAATTAATAATAATTTGTTCACAGAGTCAGACTTTTTCACTGAACTTATTCCCCAGAGTTCAGTTCTAGGACTCCTACTGTCCATAAAAGTCAAGTACTCCACATCTGTAGCCACCAGCCTACAAAAGGACTTTTCATACATATAGAATTTTCATTAATACTAAAAATAACTGAGTTCATAACAGTCTACAGTACTGATTTCAGTACCTCAACAAAATAAATAAGAAGCAATGTCTGTTTGTCATAGAGCCTAATGTTGCCACTGCCTTTTACAAGACAACTAATGTATCTAGGAATTATTGTTGCCCAAATGCTCACTTTTCAAATACATACTAATCATTAACACACAGATTTCTAAATAAACTTAAATTTGCGTACAAAAGTTTCATCTACTTATTATGTGACTTGTGAAACTATTGCAATTAATGTAGTAATACTTAAACTTAATATTCACTGCCAGTTATTATCCTTCTTTACATGAATCTTGCAATCTACAGAAAATAAAATACTTTATTCATCCATCTGTCCAATGACCCAGAGTATCACACTTTTACCATTAAAATTAAAATGACTGTCTGCTACAGCTGGAGCTGCATTTCTTCTAAATTCATTAACTTTCAAACTGAATAATGAAAACTACTGCCCTTTTCTTGCAAATACATTCACTATTCCTCAAGAAGACAATTTAAGCTTCATTAGGCCGAAGTTATATTTTTCCATTTGTGAGAAATCCTTCAGCAAATTGGCCCCGGCCCCTTGAAATTCCTTGACTTTTGAAATAACTGATAATCTTCCATTTTCATCTAATGGAAGAATATAATCTGCGTGATAACTTTTATTTGCCTATATTAAATCAGATATTTATGGTTGTTTTAATCAATATGTTTGATGTTTTAGATGTGTTGCCCACAGTCCCTTTAAAAATGTGCATTCTATTTGCTGCTGTTAAATATGATTATCTACACAGCTCTTGTAAACGTAGTATTAATAAATTCTACTGTTTACACTGTTGTTAATTATGGTGGCTGGAAAGGCTCTTTTGGCCAGTCCATTTACCAGGTCAGCAAAAGATAAATAAAATAGATAGATAGATAGATAGATAGATAGATAGATAGATAGATAGATAGATAGATAACCACACTCTAGCTTGAAAATCATATTTGATCTTGTACTATAAGTCAATTACCACGGAGTATATTCTTAAAGAAATAGCATCAATTCTATGCATATCAATGCAACATACCTATGATCTTTGGCCTAAAAGCATAACTTGTTCATCATTATTTACCCGCTTTATCAGCTTTGCCTTAGAATTATTAAGTAGATAAAACAATCTTCATTTGAGGTTCCAAAACCCGTCACTATGAGTACATCCACTACATTAATTTTGTCTTCTATGCCCTTTCATTTTAATTCTTATTAACTGAAAGTAGTTATTAATTAAGGTAGTTTATATATTAATTGCACTAATTACGAGTTAAACTATTGAACATTGACTTGATAAGTTATTTAATACATAAATCACCATTAGTATTCATACAAACCTTCTCCATCTATTAGTATTCTTATGCCATTCCTATATAAACTATGCAGACCATTATTTACCATTCTCAGAGGCTCTCATAATTCAACACTGAACTCATTTGTTATTAAACAGGCCCTTCCTGTTTATATGGCCTCCAGGTGATTACAGTCTACCACAGCATTTACACAGCAGTTGACAGAAGAATAGTTTGCAATCACTTTCAGCGACCTTTGAGGTTGCACTTTCCTCACTGTTGTCTGATCTCAGAGCTCTTATATTTACATTGGAGTGTGTAATGTTTCCTCCCCCACAACAAAAAGCTTTTTGTTTTATATCTCCAAAACTGTTTTAGCATTTTTATACAGTATATACAGAATGGCATTCAATGTAAATGCCCTTTGTTGATTGACATAAATCTGGTTCCATGTACTCTTATTAACGTGCATGTTTATATACTTTTATAAGTCGGATTAGACATATCAATCATTAACAAACTTTGCAATATAAAACTGTCTTTAAATTAATTGCCTATTAATGAAGTAAGCTACAACAACATAATAATACTTTTACATAGATCCTACAAGGCCTATGATCTATGTTTCATAAAAGCAGTCTTATTATAATCTTATTCTGTACCCCTGTCCAATCAAAGCCACCCACAGCTCTTCAATTTTAGTGCCGCACCTACCTCACTCATAAGAAACTTGATCCTTTAATTAAAAGCTTCTTCTGTAGCTGCAGACCAACTACCATAAGACTACCTAAAATTGCAGCAGAAGTCAGGCTTCCCTGTGTCCATACTAATTAATAGGTCCATAGCAGAAAGATATGCCCATCACTGTGGAAAATATCCTACATCATACCACTGCACAAAGGCGCCACATCTACAGAGTTTAATAACTACAGATCAATAGTGATTCTCCCACACCTCTGTCCAAAATATTAGAGAAATGCATCCATTTGCAAGTGATGCAACACCTAATTTCAAATAACGTGTTGTCAGAAACACAATGTGGCTTTAGGCCCCAGCACAGCACCACTACTGCTCTCCTACATTTTACCAATATAACAAACCGACATAGAAACCATGGTCTGCTTGTGTCCACCATGTCCTTAGACTTATCAAAGGCAAATGATACTGTCTTGCACCAGCAACTGCTCATTTGACTCTCTTCAATAGGACTTTCACAATACTCCTTGTTGTGGTTCATTAGTTACCTATATGGAAGGCAACAAGCCATTAAATGACAGCAAACCTACTGATCCTTTCAACCAGTTACTACAGGTATCCCTCAGGGCTCTATGCTGGGTCCTCCCCTATTTAATATATTTATTAATGACCTCCACTCACCATGCTAGTCTAGTTCAGTATGCAGATGACTCAACATTAACACTTGCGGCCTCAATAATAAAGAAACTCCAAGACATTACCCAAATATCTTACTCCTCTGTAGAAATGTGGCTCAAAGAATCAAACCTTCTACGCAACCTATCCAAAAAACTAAGTTAATGCATTTTACTTCAAAAATGTTGCCAAAATCAAATGCAATTGTTACCACAAAGTCAGCAGTAAACTTCTAGGTGTTATAATGGATGACAGTCTCAAATATGACCAGCATATACTGCACACCATTAAATATAGTCACCAGAAACTAGACTTCTTTTATAGGATCAATGGATTCCTTTTACAGATACTGCAAGAAAACCTCTAGCCATCTCTCTTATAAACCATTCCTATCCTAACAAACTTAAACAATGCTCAAAGAAAGAAACTTGCCAATCTCCCTCATAGCACCCACCATTGTTATAGCATAAAGCAATTAAACTGGTTTGAACTACACAACTACCTAACATATTCACAACTAACTACAGTACACAAACTCATTCATTATCCAGAAAAATGCCCTGTACTACAAAACTTATTACTGTCCTACTGTCCAGCAAGGGTTCTACACTCTAGTAACAAATTCTTACTGCTTACAAATAAGTCAAATAATGTTGCAAGAGACTCGCTCTACTCCCAGTACATTGCTAAACTATGGAATAGTATCTCCACACAAATAAAACTCAATAGTTTTAAATCACTGCTTAAACATCTTAACTAATCCTGGTCCTGCACATGTTCATCTCAAGGGTGAGACCATATGTTCACCATGCAATATTCTCCAAATACTCTCCTTAAACAGAATATGCTCAACCTTTCACTGAAATGACAAAACAATGTTTATACATAACTGCTGCCTGTACAACCCACAAAGCTGCATGTGGGCTTTCTCCTTAGTAACTTCCACTTCTGTAAAATCTTAGGATGTATAAATGTAACTACTGTTTGTATATAATTGTAAATAGAAATGTAACTACTCTGTTTAACTGGAACTTAGTATAATGCAGTGTATGCAAATGGAGCTTTTCTCCCTGAGCCTCTGCTGAAAATGGGTATTACCCAGTCGGACCTTCCTGGCAAACAAAGACAAATAAATAAATAAAAATATTACTGATAATGTCTAACATAAAACTTTTGGCATTGTAGGAATCTACAATATAATCTTACCCCTTATCAAATTATACTGTTTAATGGTATCAATGGCATATTTGTATTCTTTACTTAGGAATGAAAAAGATGACTTACAGCACTGTTTATATCTTAATTAGAGGCACTGCACAATTCAAGCAGACTCTCTCCATATCTTTCGGTATGTTTCTATTATGTATCACATTCATTAGAACAATAAATCTCTATCACTAGAAACTTGCTGTATGGAGGATTCTGAAGCAAGATGGTGGACTGCTAGTTGCATTGTAAAGAGGCTCCTCAGATTTTCAAAAAATTTGACAGGCGCTCTCTTTAAAGATCACATGCTTCTACATTCTGTTAAATTCTGTTACATTTTTAAATACCTACAATTAATCTATGATCATACGTTTTAGTACTATTTCTTAAAATGTTCCTGTTATTAAAAATTATATAGGAATCTACAAATTCTAACAAGAGAAGTCATTCAAAAATCTCATCTCAGTGCAACTACTTCAAGAAAGAAGTGCAGACTCTAGTGACAAGCATGCAAGAAATTTAATTGAAAATGGACAAACTAGACAGCAAAATGGACTACATTAAAGAAGACTACAATGAATAATTATTCGCAAGGATATGCTGAAACAACAAAATTATGCAATAAAAGACATTGAAGAGACACTAAATGCTTTTCAAGGGTGAAGAAATGTATAAGACATGCAAACTGAATTATTTCTAAAAAATGATCAATAGAAAAGGTAGATAATTTTGAAAATAGGACAGGACAGAACAATATAAGGATTTAGGGAGTATCAGAGAAAGTGAAAGGGGCAAATATCATTGTTTTTTTCTCACCATGTTGTTTGTCTTTTGGCTTTTCCCGGTTAGGGGTCGCCACAGCAGAACTCCGGTCCGCTAATGGTTGGCAGTAGGTTTTAATGAACGCTACAAAATAAAGCCAGTGAAGGATGAAAGAAACGCCAATGAATATCCACAAGCAGTAATGTAAATGCTCAAAGCACCACGTAATAAAAACACAGGTTTATTAACGCAAAATCCTTTTGGTATAACTCGTTTTCGTTACACAATGCAACTTCATCAGACAAAATCAGGGAGGGGTCCCTGAGTATATATACACACATAATTGATGAATAATTGAGTTAATTGAAACCAATCAAGTTTTTTACAAAAAAACAAACAAAAATGTATTGTTTAAAATACTTTAAAAATATATATATATAAAACAAATTCCAGGACATAGAAGCAATCATATATTAATACCTCAATACAAAGAAATAAATATGGTTTGTATAAAATATGTAAAAACTAAAACAAGTTATATACTAATAGCCTTGAGCTTCAGCAAGGGCTTAATAGAAATGTAGTCATTTAAGCCAGGTTCTTTGTTTGATTCTAAAAGAATCTGCCAGTAAGTTTCCTGACATTCCAATTTTAATGAACGCTGAGGTGCCAGCTCAACATCCAACCTTCAATGAAGGCACGCCCATTTACGCATGTGTTTCGAACGCCCACCACACCGAGGGGAGGACATGCAGACTCCACACAGAAGGCACTCCCCACACTCCAGCCAAGAATCGAATGGGAGAACCTCTTGCTGTGAGGCAACAACGCTACCGCTGCCCAAAAGTCTTACATTTACCTGAATCTCATTGTCATGGCATAAAAAAGAGCCCATAGATCATTGTCATCAAACTATCTAACAAAACAGGGGCTTCATCCTGACTTATTATAGTTAAACTCATATTCAGCTTCGATAAAGACTTAATATCAAAATCTGCTGGGTCAAACCCTCTTCCTAAAATATGTGATTTTTCCTCACTGGATTTGACAATGATTTTTCCAGTAAAGTAACAAAAAAAGGAAATGTTTTTGCCTTTCATTAAAGAAATAATGAAAAAACAACTTCAAAGTTCATCCTCTTTTTCCAGTCAAATGAAAGATTTTTCTACTAGAACTTTCACCAGCATGGATGAACATGTCTCCTCTATCCAGAGCAACAAATTATTGTCATCTACTGAGTTTATGGATTGGTCAAGAATGTCTCTCAAATGTCATGCTGAAAGATTACACTGAAAAATTGTGTCTAGTGGTAAATAACTAAGGGGAAAAATGAAGGGCTAGTAGTTCTAAATGTAATCATTACTACAGTCAGTACTTAACAACAGTACCTCCTGAAAGTTTTATTAAAAGCTATTTATTATTATTTATTTAAATGAATTCATTAGTAAATACTGTCTTTTTACTAATAGAAAGTTTGAACATATTATAAAGAATATATATATATATACACACACACACACACACACATATATATATATGTGTGTGTGTGTGTGTGTGTATTAGTATGTTCATATGCTTTGTCAAAAGGATTTGTATTCCAAAGTCATTTTAATTTATAATCCTAATTTACTGGATTGTTGTTTTATCTTTAAATATAATTATTTACTCCTCGACTTAACTGATTAGCTTTCTTGATTTTTTTATATATAATAGTTGACTAATTTAAACTTATTTTGCTTTAAATATAATTGCAAGCTGTGTCATTAATATGTCCTTGACGCAAGTTTTAAATATCTTGCATGTACTTTTGATCTGTTCTTCAAGTCTGAAGTGGGGGGAAACACTGTGCTTTGCTCCTCTAATGTAATGGCAATGTAAACACATGTGCAAACGTATCATGTAGGCAGAAGTTTATTTTAATTCCATCTCCTCTATTTCTGCATAAGTAATAAAATTAGGTGTTTACTTAAACAACAGTTATGTATTCATTTCAGCATAGTCTAAATGACAACAACAAATATGTAGTCTACAAATATAAATATTCCTTGTGCAGTTCTTCATATATTCATTAATGTTGTGCCCAGTTTGATGCTTTCTAATACTTTAGTTTACTTTGATTTGCAGCATTGGTCTTTTTATTTGTTATCTTGCTAAGATGCTTGTATTTTTAATTAAAAAGCCACCTTTTAATATTAGGTATAAGTCACGTTAAATCCAATACCATATTGTACAGTGATCTAATTAAATTATTTTAAACTTCATACATATCGTGGTCATCTGATACTAATTAGCTGTGCTATGAATAGATGTGTCCTTGGAAAGTTGCTGCATAGTAGAAATTCACAGTGAATGTGTTGTACATTTTGCCTCATCAATGAAATGTTTTGTGTAGTGGGTTTTCCAACAGAGTTAAGCAAATTGAAGGGTGTAGTTGACATTATGTCTTGTGAAATTAGAACAAACGTGGGCATTTAGATGAACCTATAGAGACATGGATGTTAATATTAGGTTGTTTCTTGTCTAGCGAGTGTGTCTGAATGTTCCATCTTGCCTTATGTAGCTCCCCTCTAATTTTTTACCTTTTTCTCACAAACTTTCACAGTTCCTCTCTAGATACAACCTATTGTACCCTCCTCTAAACTGGTTAATTGCTTGGGCAAGGCTTGCCAGGTCTAAAATGTTCCTGCTAACAGCATACGTCTCATCTGACACCGACTTTGTTGATTATCCTTCTTTGAGATTAAGTCCCATGATGCTGTTTTTTTGTTACTTGATTAAGCTCTATCAATTAATATATTGCATTACTTAAAAACATTTTAGATGTTTTATTTGGTTGGACTAATTCATTACAGATCACCTTGAGTTTACTACTGATGATTCATTTAGTGGTATTCAGTGTTTTCACTATATACCTTTTATACATTTGGCGTCACAGGAAGTTGAATAAGATAAGACAGCATTTAAGGAGTGGAACATATGGTAAGATACAGCACACAGCAGAGCAGCACTATATAGTAATCAAAGTTACAGGTGTCACTAATGAAAGGGTTGCAATCAAGGCTGCTCGCAAGTGTGATTCAGAAAATAATGATGCTATCTTACACAGAATGATACTGCCTCAATAAATGCACTTTGCATAAATCTTGCATTTTAAAAGTAATTAGCTGTAGTAGAGTTTTCATTTATTTATTTTTTATCCATGTGCAATATATATAACTTTCTTGAATTTAGAAATAGTGATTTATGATGATTATAATCCAGGTTTGGCACTAACTCTGTCAATGAGTCTGACAATAGTCCTACTTGTTTGAACTTTTTTGCTCAACTTGTTGCTATCTAATGAGTGACACAAAACAATCAGATAGCTTCCTATTGGAATGCCGACACTCAAAATTCGGAGTGCTGACATGCCGAAAGAAAAATATCAAAAACCCAGGAGTAGAGCAAATCTGGAACATTGATCTTCTTCTTTAAAGTTCTTTTTTGCGAGGTGGGTATGGGGGGCAAACCCAACCCCCCCAAACTTATATATACCAACTCCAAGCTCACCATACCTCAGAGAAAAGGGAATATTCCTAGAAATGGCTATCTTGAACTTGATATATGTAAGTCCATGTTTTCAGCTGTTCAGTCTCTGTTTCTGGACTTGTTATAGTGGAGCCCAACTTTGCAAATGGTTTCCTATCAGGCTATCAGATTTTATAATCTCCTTTACTCTCACAAGGGATAACTGGCATTAACATTCTTTCACTTTTGTATGATTTTTCAATCGTTAGCTTTATTAACCTAAACTAATTGACTAAGAAGTCATCGCTCAAGACCCAATTATGTAATGGTGCAGTTTACATTTAAGTGCCTAGCTTTGTTTTCTGAAAATTATTCCTAGTACTTTACTACAGAGAAATTTCTTCATGGTAAATCTATTAATACCTTGTAGCAGGTGTGAGTTAGCTGTAACCTCAGTATTTTCAATTGACTATAATTTTCTGAAGTTTATGTAATAAATTTTATAGATGCTGGTCATTACATGCTGACTGCAGGAAAAGTTAAAGATTTCAGCTGTAGTCTTATAATCAAAATCATTCTGGCTTTCAGATGGAAGTTGATATTCCTGCTTCTCCATTTATATAATTGTAGTCATTTTGCTATTTATATTATCTAATGACTGAATCCTGTTGAGAAATGTTGCAACTTTATAAGCTCTGATGAACATCTGATACAACAAAATATATTTATGTCAAGAAACTGAATATTTTTCATGAAAAAAAAATATTTATATAATTCAGGATTGCTATGCTGAAGTTTAACATCTATGGAGATAATAATTATATATTTTTCTCTATGGTTCTATATTTTTTGTGAAATGTAGTCAATTTATTTCTAATATAAAATGTACTGAGCACTAAATGATGTTATTATCCTTAGAAACACAGTGTTCCCTTTTATTTTGTCTACTAGTCACAGGAACAATGCATAATTGATTTGGCCAACCAGAAATGACACACAATTTCAAACCTTTCAAAGTGGGAGGTTCAGAGATTGCACTACAGTGAGGGGAAGGGCAAATTCACAATGATGGCCAAGCATCTTTTACACCTAGGAAAAAAATCGCTGAAGTGGCCGTTTGCAGAAATGGAAGTTCGATGTTTAGTGGTCGACGAAAAGGTGTTCGATGTGTAGGTTTTTCGATCAGGTAATATAGACTTTGATGGAACTCATATGCTTTTTGACACTTATTAGAGATTTAATTTTGAACTAGATTTATTTTTTAGTTCATGACACTTATAAATTGCATTGCTTATTATATTAGTCTTTGATTTACCTATACTAAAGAATACATTATTCAGTGCTGTATGGCATATATAAAACTTTATGTAAAAAAATAATTATGAAGTGCATCTTTGAGAACACCAAAGAGTTTTGAAGAAGAAGAAATCTTGAAATGGAAAGCATTATCTACTTACCTTCTTATGTAAGTTAATAAAACTTTGCTAAATATCTGAGCTATTTGATTTATTTTTTTAAAGGAAAGAAGGATGACAGTGGAGGGGGAGAAGTGGAACAGGCCAAAGACAAGGAAGGGGGAAGTAAGATAAGAAGTATTGTTTCAGTTCTGGAATGCTTGTTAATATAGTAATATATTCAGTTTCTTGACATAATCTGTTGAATTTCTTCTTCGGTTTAAGTTGTTTACCTTATTTAGATTAGAGTTTGTACTGAAAAGCTATAGCCAGTTTAGGAAACTACAGTAGACTAGAAATACTGTTATCCGTAATGGGGGCTATTTCTTATGCTTACAGAATATATTTTCACATTGATTTATCAGTTACACCTTTTAAAACATTTTATTTTTAGTTGATATTTGAATATCTCACACAGTTTGCCAATGCTCAAATCCAGATTAACTCTTCCTCAGCTAACAAATTTCTTTCTTTTTCAGGTCTAACCAAATAATTAACCTATGGACCTTTCTCTCAACTGGCCCACCCCAGATTTTCCTTGTGAATCTTTTTATTATTGTTCTTAAATGAAAATCTTTTAAACTATGCTAAACGGACAGCCTAGAAAGAGAAAAAGTATGTCGCAGTCTGTGTCTCTTATTCACAATTGTTTTTTTTTTTTTAAATAAATACTTTATGGTGTCTCCTCTCTTGTTTAATTAACAAAGGAGAAAATATGTACCCTATGTAACATGTATGTAATTTCCTGACTATGCGGAGCTTTTCTCCCCGGGCCTCCGCTGAAAATGGACATGTATCCAGACGGACCATCCCGGTCAACAAATGTAAAATAAAATAAAAAATAAATAAATAAATAAATAAGTTTGATTCATTCATCCACTTAGTTAATAGCGTATAGCTAAATATGATATGTTATGTTACTAACACTGGCAAATGAGTTATTTGAATGTAGTATAACTTAATATAAATGGCATCAGCAGTGAAAACAGAAAGAGAATATTACTTAAAATTTTCACTCATAATAAAGCTAGTTTAAGTTTATTAAAGGAAACCCATCTGGTACAGAAAGACAAATATTTTAATAATTTAGAATACGAGTTACAATTTGCATCTTCATTCAAAGCAAAAGGGAACAGTACTGCTGTTTTTGGAAAAATCCACACATGCCAAAAATCATAGATAAATATGCTGATCCAAAAGAACAAGGTCATTAGTTGTTATAGAATATAAAGAGTTTCATCAAACTAAGAGCAATTAATAATTACCTTAATTTTAAATATTGGTTAAAAGCAAAATCCTTATTGATAAAATATAATTGACTGTTTATAAATGGTTAAATTGTGTGAGACTTGTAACATTTCTTTCTTTTACATATTTGCAAGTATTTTTAAAATATTTTTGTGTGGAAAATAATTGTTTAAAAAAAGCTCACCGTGTGCTTTTGGCCACTATATGCAATAACGAGAAAATATATATATATATATATAACACTGTTAATAACAATTAAGGTAAAGAGAAAATATATATATAACACTGTTAATAACAATTAAGGTAACGAGAAACTGTATATATAACACTGTTAATAACAATTAAGGTAAAGAGAAAATATATATATAACACTGTTAATAACAATTAAGGTAAAGAGAAAATATATATATAACACTGTTAATAACAATTAAGGTAAAGAGAAAATATATATATATAACACTGTTAATAACAATTAAGGTAAAGAGAAAATATATATATAACACTGTTAATAACAATTAAGGTAAAGAGAAAATATATATATAACACTGTTAATAACAATTAAGGTAAAGAGAAAAAATATATATAACACTGTTAATAACAATTAAGGTAAAGAGAAAATATATATATAACACTGTTAATAACAATTAAGGTAACGAGAAAATATATATATAACACTGTTAATAACAATTAAGGTAACGAGAAAATATATATATAACACTGTTAATAACAATTAAGGTAAAGAGAAAAAATATATATAACACTGTTAATAACAATTAAGGTAACGAGAAAATATATATATAACACTGTTAATAACAATTAAGGTAACGAGAAAATATATATATAACACTGTTAATAACAATTAAGGTAAAGAGAAAATATATATATAACACTGTTAATAACAATTAAGGTAAAGAGAAACTATATATATAACACTGTTAATAACAATTAAGGTGAAGAGAAAATATATATATAACACTGTTAATAACAATTAAGGTAAAGAGAAAATATATATATAACACTGTTAATAACAATTAAGGTAAAGAGAAACTATATATATAACACTGTTAATAACAATTAAGGTAAAGAGAAACTGTATATATAACACTGTTAATAACAATTAAGGTAAAGAGAAAATATATATATAACACTGTTAATAACAATTAAGGTAAAGAGAAAATATATATATAACACTGTTATTAACAATTAAGGTAAAGAGAAAATATATATATAACACTGTTAATAACAATTAAGGTAAAGAGAAAATATATATATAACACTGTTAATAACAATTAAGGTAAAGAGAAAATATATATATAACACTGTTAATAACAATTAAGGTAAAGAGAAAATGTATATATAACACTGTTAATAACAATTAAGGTAAAGAGAAAATATATATATATAACACTGTTAATAACAATTAAGGTAAAGAGAAAATATATATATAACACTGTTAATAACAATTAAGGTAACGAGAAAATGTATATATAACACTGTTAATAACAATTAAGGTAACGAGAAAATATATATATAACACTGTTAATAACAATTAAGGTAAAGAGAAAATATATATATAACACTGTTAATAACAATTAAGGTAACGAGAAAATATATATATAACACTGTTATTAACAATTAAGGTAAAGAGAAAATATATATATAACACTGTTAATAACAATTAAGTTAAAGAGAAAATATATACATAACACTTTTAATAACAATTAAGGTAAAGAGAAAATATATATATAACACTGTTAATAACAATTAAGGTAAAGAGAAAATATATATATAACACTGTTAATAACAATTAAAGTAAAGAGAAAAAATATATATAACTGTTAATAACAATTAAGGTAAAGAGAAAATATATATATAACACTGTTAATAACAATTAAGGTAAAGAGAAAATATATATATATAACACTGTTAATAACAATTAAGGTAAAGAGAAAATATATATATAACACTGTTAATAACAATTAAGGTAAAGAGAAAATATATATATAACACTGTTAATAACAATGAAGGTAAATAGAAAATGTATATATAACACTGTTAATAACAATTAAGGGAAAGAGAAAATATATATATAACACTGTTAATAACAATTAAGGTAAAGAGAAAATGTATATATAACACTGTTAATAACAATTAAGGGAAAGAGAAAATATATATATAACACTGTTAATAACAATTAAGGTAAAGAGAAAATATATATATAACACTGACATTACAATGAGGGAAAATGTATGAATCCCCTGTCAAAATGTATTTTCAACCGACACATTTTCCACATGGGAACATTCCTTTAGTATTGTTAACTAGTGGTTGTTTCGATAGTAAAAACGGAAGGTCCTGTTTCTCAAAGAAAGACTTAAATGTCTTGTTTTTTTTTTTAGCCTTTTTACTAGTAATGGAAGTTATTTTAACTTATTTATTAGTTTTCTTCTAATATGTCCGCGGTTCAGTTTACATAAATAATTTACCATTTATTACATTATGCTTGTTTGTTCTGTTATGGACACCCAAACCCTCGGCCCTATTTAAGCGCTAATAGCCAAGTAAGTGATTTACTGGATGCATCCACTTATTCCATTCCATCATGTTTATGTCCCTCACAATCGATGGAAAATAAAAGTGGAATAATTGAAACCATATCTCTGCCGAGCAGCCATCCTCATCCTAGAGATGCACACTCCATTTTAAGTAATGGAAATAATATGATGAGTACTACTTCGAATGTCTTTAATATCAACAGTTGTTCACAGGAGAACATTAGCAACACTAATGTTGCCTCTTCTACTACTACGTATGTGAAATTCAGCACCACTGTGATGACTAATGGCAGCTACAAGATGCATGCGCCTAACTCCACTACTCCATAGAGTATTCAATTCCGATGTAGTGCATTTAACAACTGCAGTCAATGTACCGGTTATGTCTACTCAAGTATGCCATGGAAAAGAATACAGGACTGACTTTCACAACATTTCTAATTCTTTGGAAGCACTTTACAATGGCACAGATGGATTCATTAATGGTTCGAATTCAACCACTTCCGTGCCTATCGTAAGTGCCGTCTCAAATAAGGTATGTAGGTGTGATCTGGTAAGCGGAAACCTCGTAGCTGCAGGAGACCACGTTTCAGTCACAGATAAGGTCTCTATGAGCTGTCCGGTAAGTGTTAGAGCCTCTCTTTTAAGAATTGATCACCCTACTAGCATACCTGACACCTCTAGTTTTGGTACTTTCTCAGCCAACTATTGTAATAGTTTCTTATCCACAGAAACTAGAAATGGTAATAATGGTGTGCATGTCATTAGTGTGCCGGAGTCTAATGCTAGTTTGTGATCATGATAGAAGATCGGCAATGGTTTCTAATGATGACTGCATTTTGCTCCAACCAGTAATCTTAAGAAATTAATGGACACACTGATTTACCATCAGTTACTTTACACAGCGATAGTGTGTTTAACAATCAAAAAGTCCATATTATCAACGGTCGCAATGATATCAATGTGACAGTATCTAACAGCTCTTTTGATAATGTCAACGTTGTTTGCAGTTCTCCAACGGTTACTCAGCACAACTCCCGCCTTTTCAGTAGTTCATACATTTGCCCAGTACAATCTACGAATATGTCCAGACAACCTACTACCACTTTTATGTTGGAAAAAGAATTACTAAATATTTTACATGAGCATGAAACTTTTAACACTTTTTTAAACATGAGATCAATTCCACAGGCAAACAGCACTACAGAGGACATGTAAAGACAGTCTTGAGCTTTAAGTGAATATAAGCCTTTAGTTTTTAGACTAGAAAGACTTCTCATGGTCTTTAAAAACACTGAATTAGATAATCTCTATCTGGATGCTTGTTTATCACTGTGCATTGTACCTAAAGGATTACGCTTTTTTAAGTTTCCAAATAGAACTACGGCTGACTCTAAACTGTATCAGGATCTGTGCAAGTTATACAATGAAGCTGGACTGTCTTTAAAGATTATTAAAAGTGACAATGCCAACAAATTATGTGACTTAAAATCCCAAACTGAGTCTTTGAATAACACCATTATACAGTATCCACAATTTCAGTTTGTGAAGCCCATTTATGCCTCGATTTCAGCCAAACTTTCCAGACATGTAGCCACTGTCATTCAAAGAAAAAAAAAACATAAGTTAGACAGGGACATTTTTCAATACAAATCCAACTTTGTGTATCATGTCAGGAATGTAAATGATACTGAATTTAACTCCTTTCATAAGCCTGACACCAGAACAAATTACCATAGGTCTAACAATAATTTTATTGGTCATAACATGCAGGGTCTTGGTTTAAACAACAGAATTAACCACCATCATGGTTCTGAATAAACCTCGAGTGTTTCTTATGTGTCGGACATTTCTGGAGTTAATGCACCAGCCACACAAGTGTCTCCTGTCATTCCCAACCATGGATTTCCGGATTTCAACAGAGAGCAGTCCAGATCTAGATCTGGTCAAATTATGTGTCCTTTAGATGTGAATTAATTTTCTCCTCTTTTAAATCCACGGACACACCTCGACAGTTCCAGCAGTGCCAGGCCAGCTATGCAGTCACCAATTCCTTCCACCTTTAACCACATTCAGAATGACATTATTAGAAAAGCTATACAACAAGAGGTTAATTTTTTAACCCCATTCTCTTCATCTTTCGAGATGACAACCACTCCCTCAAACACCAATTACAGCGGGAGAGGAAAAGGGAAAAGAACGGACGGAACAAATACAAAAGGAAGGGGCTTAGGAAAACTAGGTTATGTTATAGCTCCCAGACACATCAGGTCCAGGAGCAGCTACCAAGAAGCACAGGATATTATTCCCAGAACACTGATTGTACTAATTCTGCTGGTTATACCACTTATAGAAATGTCAATCTTGTGACATCCACAGTGTTTAATTTAGCTGACAAGTCTTTATAAGATGATCACATCAGAGTCTTAGGCAAAGGATTCTCCTTTGTTCCTGTGCAAAGAGCCAGTCTTCCCAACTTATTACTAGATTTGAGATTGTTTGCCAGGAAACTTAATTTACAGGTAATTACTGGGTGACAATGTCAGTGTTTCTTATGAATCACAGGCTTTTAGTTTTTCTAATATGCCTAGTACATTTAATTCTCAGGACACGGTATTTCATTCTCAAGATAGTATTTCCTCTAATAGGTCACAAAACCTCAGAAAAGTGGACAGTACAGTCTTAAGGAAAAAAAGAGTACATATAATCCTCCCCTTCATAACACCATTTCAGCATTTGTTAGAGTTTGTGAGAACGATTTCAGACATTTATTGAGTTCTAACTGTAATAACAATTGGTTTAATCTAAACGTCAAAGAAAAAGCAGCCTTACTAGATTTAGTTAATGACAGAATTTAAGAATCATGAAGGCTGGTAAAGGAACGGGGATTGTTCTTATGCATCAAGATACTTACATTTCTAAGACTGAACAAGCTTTAGTTGACGACTTCTATGAAATGGTTTCTTTAGACACTGTTTACCATTGTTTTGAACATATAGACAGCACTTTAAAATCTTTGTTAGACAACCACAGCATTTCTCATGAAAAATTCCTGTTCCTGAACAAACCTAACCCTTGCTTAGCCAAACTTTTTGGTATACCTAAGATTCACAAAAACAAAGTTGATCCACCTTTTAGGCTAATTATTTCTAATAAAAGAACCAAAAACAGAAAAGATTTCTCAATATGTGGGCTATATTTTAAATCCAATTGCCCAAGCCACCCCGTTTTATACTAGGGATTCCTGGGATTTCCTAGACAACCTGCACAAGTCTAATTTTAATGGATGTAATAAAATACTGGTAACCTTAGATGTACTAGCCTTGTACACTAGTATCCCCCACCAGGAGTTATATTAAACATTTTCTATACAAGTTTGTTACATTTCCGAAATCTAAGGTGGATACTTTACATGAGCTTATGACATTAGTGTTAGACAATAATTTTTTTAATTTTAACAATAACATTTACAAACAAGTGAGAGGGGTAGCCATGGGTACCAAATTGGCTCCTGCCTTTTCTAATGTAGTGCTAAGCGAGTGGGATTTTGACACTCTAATACATATACCAGGGTTTGAACTCATTGAACATTACAGTTGTTTTATTGATTACATTTTTTTTTGTTTGGAAAGGAACAGAGCAACACCTGAACATTTTTGTTGAATCTTTATCTGAGAGCATTAGATTCTTTCAGTTTGTCATACCAGGGAAAGGTATGGCAGTGTCATTTTTATATACCACCTTATCAATCAACAAATCATCCAGTGACCTTTCCTCTAACATTTTCAGAAAGGAGACTTACAGGAACAGTTATTTCGACTTTAATAGTCAGCACCCATGATTTATGAAAAAGAATGTTTTGAAGGGCCAATTTGTTAGATTATCTAGATTGATAAGTAATAATGACACCTTTGAAGCTGAATGTGATTTTTTTAACAGAATTATTCTTACAAAGGAACTATCCAGTAAATGTAGTCAATCACATTAGGAATGACAATAAAGCCAAGAGACTTAGTAAGTTTAAACCTATTTTATTATATAGTTTTGATTCTCCTAATATCTCTTCAACTAATAATTCTTCTAATGACATTTGGCCCTCCAATTTTGCCCTCCCTGTTAGTAGGGACATGAATGTCATTAGAGACATCATCAGTAATAACTGGAGACTCATTTCTAGTGATAGTTCCTTCACGGGTTCAGCAGGATAGGTTTCCAAATTTTCTTTTAAAAAAATTAAGACATTTAAGTCTTTCTTTGTGAAACAGGACCTTCTGTTTTTATTATCTAAACAACCACTAGTTAACAATACTAAAGGAATGTTCACATGTGGAAAACGTGTCAGTTGTAAATACATTTTGACAGGGGATTCATACATTTTCCCTCATTGTAATGTCTCTGTTATTTAAAAAAAATTGACTGTAATAGCACAATAGTAGTCTATGCAGCTATTTGTGCAGCATGTAGTTTTTTCTACATAGGAAAAACTACAAGAAAACTAAGTGATAGAATCAAAGAACATTATGCTGCAATTAGAGCCAAAGAGGTTTCTAACGCCTTGGGAAAGCACAGTATTTCATGTTCTAATTTCTCAGTTTTTAAGTTTATTATATTAGAACAAGTAGATGATTTGTTTAGTGATTCAGATGGATTGTTACAGGTGTTAGAATTAAAATGGCAGTTACACTTGAATGCTGAAAGTTACCCTGGTTTAAATGAGGCTATGAACATGAAATGTGTGTTAAAATGGTTGCAATAACACTGACAGTTAAGCTCATGTATTATTCAAAATTTTCTGTATATATTTATGACTTCATCTCATTTATTATTTAGAATCTTTTGTATGTAAATATTTCACCCATTGATTGTAATGCATCTCCTTGTTGAATATTACGTTACATGTATAATAAGTCTCACTCACTGGTGAATTATTAATTGTTTACATTAACAGTTGTTATATTTGAAGTGGATAGCATCAGTATTCTTGTATTCTGAAGAAGTTCCTACACCATAAAGGACGAAAGCTAAATCCATTGTGAGGGTTTTGTTGTCTTTATTCTGAGCCTTTTTACTAGTAATGGAAGTTATTTTAACTTATTTATTAGTTTTCTTCTAATAAGTCCATGGTTCGGTCTACATATGTATGTGTGTGTGTGTATATATATATATATATATATATATATATATATATATATATATATATATATATATATATATATAAGGGTATACCACTTTTAATCTAAAACACCAAACATGCAAAATATTACCTGCAAAAGGTGGAAAACAAAGTAACTGACACAGTACTATGAATGTGCTGTTAACAGCCTGTGCACTTGTAATATGAATTTATGTCTTATGGACTTAGTTAAAGAGCTGATGTTTAAAAAATGCTTTTACATTTGAGACCTTTTGTGAGAAGATTGAACTTGAGTTTTTTTATTACACTATGTGCAAATCAGAAATGACATTTTGAGGGCACCATCAGTGTTTAACTCCATTGAATCCTACTATACAGATTTACTTCAGTTTGTGTGACTATGGCATTATTTTAGTTCTAAATCACCAACCTGGTCAATGGAATTTTCATTTATTGATTATTTATCTAAGTAAATCACAGTGTGGGGTCTTAGTTACATCCACAAAAGTATGTGCAACAAATTGAAAATATGCTTAGCAATGAACAGGAATATAAGGTTTTCTGACATTAATTGTAACTATAGTATTATTTATATGGTAAGACAACCTGTTTTGTTTGGATAAAAGTTGTTTGATGCTCTGTATTCTTACCTCCCTAAGACTGGCATTCCAAAATCCATATGAATAGGTCCTATCTACCATTTAGACCTATTGTATCAGCTGCTAGGAGTGCCACTGAAGGTATTTTCTCTTTTCTAGACTATGTATTTAACCTTTTGGTCCAAAATCTACTCTTCTGCCTGAATGACTCCAAGGATTTTCTCATCAAGTTAAAGGATTTTACATTCTGTGGACAAAACATTGTTATGTTCACTGTTGATGTGAATTCCTTATTTTTATGTATTTCCATAAGGGAATAGTGCAGAGTATCTCAGAGACTTTTTGATTAAATACACTAATAAAGGAACTTGATGTTAATACTTTGTTTCCTTATGGAGATGGTACTGGATAATAATTTATTTTTATTTAGCCACAAGTATTACTTGTAGGTGAGGTCATGGCCACGGGGGTAGCAGTAGCTCCTTCCTTTGCAAATGTAGTCCTTGGATGGTGGGAAAGGACTATAATGGACAGAATTCCATTGTATGATCATGTTACTTTTTATGAGAGATTTGTTGATTACATGTTCTTTATTTGGGATGGTTTGTGTGATTAATGTATTCTAACACTCAGCATGGTTTCCATCCTAATTATAGCACTACCACCACCCTTGTTAACTTTACTGACATTATTAACCACCATCGCAATGATGGCAATTTAGTCTCCTCCATCTTTCTTAATCTATCCAAAGGTTTTGATACTGTCTCCCATTCTAAACTCTTAATTACACTCTTGAAACTTAAACTTAGCCATTCTGCACTTACTTGGTTCCAGCAATATCTAACTGGATGCCAGCAAGCTGTAAAATGTCAGCAAAATATCTCTTCATTACTGCCTGTAACCTTGGGAGTTCTTCAGGGATCTATTTAGGGCCCTCTCCTTTTTATTATATTTACTAACAGTCTTCATACAGTCACTCCACGTGCCTCTGTAGTTCAATATGTGGAAGATTCCACCCTGATTGTGCCATCCCAACACTACAAAAACTCCAAAAAAAAATCACCCAGCATCATTTAATGCTGTGGAATTTTGGCTAAACAATGCACAACTTAAACTTAACCCTATCAAAACAAAACTCACGCTTTTCTATCCAACTTGAGCTGCAGACACCCACCATTCAATAATCTCATCATTAAACCACACAATTATTTCTCCAGTTTCCCAAACAAAACTCCTTTGAGTGGTCATTGACCATAACATAAAATTTGACATACACATATCACAGACCATAAAAAAAGTTTACAAAAAAACTAAGAACCCTCTAAAGAAATCAACACTTTCTAAATAAATCTATTATGCTATAGCAAAAAGCCATCTCATGTGTACCTTACTATAAACCTCACAAATTCTTACAAACATTAGGAAATCTGACCTAGCAAAACTCAAAACTTGCTATATATAAAATCGCAAAGTTTGCCACAGTAACAAATTTCAGATCCCATCATTGTCTCACTTTAAAACAACTATCCTGGCTTCAACTACCAAACCTACTTGCTTATAATCAACTAACCTTCGCCCATCGAATAGTAAATCAGCCAGAAAAAACACCAGTACTTCAAAATCTACTAACACACTAGTCCAATAATAGGGTATTGCATTCCAGTAACACATCCTTCCTAAATATATCTAAACTGAACAATGCAGATGGAGTTTCCCTTAACCCCAACTGCACAGACAAAACTTGGACTTCCCTGCCATTAAATATCAGAACTGCTAACACTTTCAACTTTAAAAAACTTCTCAAATTACTTCTATCAGAATCGTGGATCTGCTCTTGCCAGACCCTGGTTAGGAAATAGATGTCTTAAGGCAGCTAAAGGAACACTACCTGTTATTGTTGCATTTGAATAGTATATCCCTGCTAAGCATATGTATAATTAACTTGCTTGTTTTCTACCTACAATAGCAGTACTGCTATCCTTTGTATCCTGTCTAGATTATATGATTGCATCAGTGAAATGTAGAACATGTATTTTCATTTTGTACTTGTATCTGAGATTGAATCAATATTTGTATCTGTACGATCTATATATATCTTATGATTATTTATAAATGTGGGGCTTTTCTACCCGGGCCTCCACTGAAAAAAGAACATTTAGTCCAGTCAAACATTCCCAGTAAACAAATGTGAAATAAAATAAAATAAATATTCATTGAACAGTTAAACAACACCATGGAATTTCTCAAATTTAACTGGGAGATGTTGGGCAAACAATGAAGTTTTTTAGATGTTTCTACTTCTTTAAGTCTTAATGAGAGATGTTTTGAAAGTACTGTTTATAGAAAAAATACCTTTGTTAATAGCTACTTACACTATAATAGTAACTGCCATGTGTATATGGAAATGAATATTCCCTGTGGACAAATGATTCTGGTGGTCAGGATAGTCTCACAAGATGAGGTGTTTGACCAAAAAATTAAAATTATTATTAACATGTTCATTGACAGGGAATATAAAAGAGAATTTCTTGAGGACACGAGAATGAAAGCTACATGTACATGTATCTCCCCTTTTCACCTATTTTAAAACAAGGGTTTGCAGAGGATCTGCACTGGGCACAGAATAACATGAATAATGCATTTTGGTTAGATATGACAGTTGATTCTGGAACCATTAAAGAGGTCATGGTTGTCAACTGGAAAGTCCTCTTAGGAAATAATGAAATTGCCAGTGTTGTAGGTCATAAAATTCTAGTAACTTGAAGCTTAGTTTGCAAAATGATAGTACTTTAATTAGGGTACCTTATACTGCAAAAAACAACAACATGGGGCATATAAACATAGCAAATGTAATGTCTGCAGATTAAGTTATGAAGGGCCATTGGAACACATGGATGAAACATCTCTAGCTAATTTTACTAAGTCCCAAGGAGTTGCTATTTGTTCATCATGCCCTGCTTTGTATGTAAAGATGATAGCTAGAACTGTACTTGAATGGAATAAAGAACATGTGTATGACAAAGAAAAATATGAGCAATACAATATTCAAGCATACTATCAATAATACAAATTGTAAAAAGTTTTAATTTTTGTCCTTGAGTGAGAATTTATGGAGGCGATTTCAGGAATAGGCTAAAGATGAAGGAAACCAACTGGGAATGATGCCTTCAAGCAGGCACATTTCCTGAACTAAATGAATCTATAAATATTAACTGTTTTCTAAAAAGTAGGAAGTTGATCAAATTCAAATTTTAACTTAATTTATCTCTCTATTCATTTGTGTGTTTTAACACTGTTAGATGAATTTTTAAGTGCATTTTATTATAGCAATAACCGACAACACTGGTGAGGTATACTAAAGATTTACCTACTGTTGGTGTGATTAAATAAAGCCAACCGTGGATAAATCTTCAATATATCACACCACGGAGTCAGTTATTGCTATTATACAATGATATCATTTAAGAAAAAAATACTTACTTTTCTTAAATAATGCCTTTGTATAATGCCTCTCTGGTGCCCTCCCGCATTTTCTCTAGTATCCTGGGGCTTTTCTGATGTACTGTGCATGCATATGGGACTTGTGTTCCATGCTTATGCAGTACACATCATTGCTGTATAAAGGAAGCAACGGGAGAAAGGAAGATCTCTGTTGCTCTCATTTATTTATTAAGCAAAAATAAACTGGGAAACTTTTAATGTTTGGGAGAGCTGGGACAGAGAAAATAAAAGGATAATCGGGTACCTTTCTTTAGTTTTGCAGAACGTACCGGATTATCCTCTTATTTGTCTCTGCGCCGTCTACCTTGTTTGTTTGAGGTCTTTGGTTCTGTACATTTATTTAAAAAAAAGAAACGTAAACATTTTATGGGATATACTAATGGGGAAAAGTCCTGGCAACTGGACCTTCTTCCATTGGCATATTCTCGGATTTACAACGGGCACGCTGGTTGGGCTGACCAGTCAGCATGCTCATGTTTGAATATTACTGGCCAGTAATTGTATAACAACATTTTAACCATTGTCTCTTTAAGAATGCAAGCTGTGGTCATGTAATCATACTGTTCAGTAGACTACCCACCTGGGAAATAAATGAAAAGAAAAAAAAAAAAAAAAACCTACATGCTTTCTTTATTAAAGCCTTTCATTCATTGGATGACTGACATCATCTTTGTATGCTAGCATACTCAGTAACTTAAGACATTAACAAATACAATTCAGTTATATATGTCTATATATAATCTATATGTATGCATGTATATATGCATACACACACACACACACACACACACACACACACACACACACACACACACACACACACACACACACAGGTAAAAAAAATCACATTAAACATGCATTGGCGCACAGGTTATTTATTCACCCTTGTCTGAGGAAAGTTCTGTTCTTTTTGGCTTTATATTATGATTTGTACAGAACAGTGTTTAATGTGTCTAATCAAAGCAGTGGTGTAGTTGGAGTATTAATGAAAGAGCCTTTAAGGTATATTTATCTGTAGTGAAGGAGATCTTTTGCAATGTCCATCAGTGGGATCATACACTGAACAAAGAGAAAACAGAATGTGGTGCAGGCAAATGGTTCCACCAAACGATGAAATCCAATGTTCCACCAAATGATAAAAGCAAATTTTTCAGTTACTGGCTGTGGTTTGATTCTGCTATATTTTTCAGTACATTGATCATACACTGTAATATCAATAGCACCTTTGACAAATCTAGGAATATTCTAGCAATCAAAGATGATAAATATTTTTATAGTGCTCTCAGTCTTAAATGTTTCCCAAGCGGCTGCTGTTTAAATATTCTCACCAGAAAGCACCTTGTGCCTAAGGAAACAAAAGCACTTATCAGCAGAGACTGCTTCCTTAATCTGTAAGTGAATGTGGAATTTCTTTTGACTCATCAGCCAAATAATCCAGGGACTTTTTAAATTTAAATTCTCTTGGTAGACCAGCTGAATTCCTATGAGCTGATGTACAATAAATATTAAAAACATTGAAGTAGCAATAAGCCAAGTCAGTGGCAACACTGATTCAACTGATGTTCAGAAAATATTAAGCTAATCATTAGGCACATATAATGCTAATAATGATGAAACTCTTGTGTAGGTAGGATTTTGTAACTTAATGTATTCTGTAATACTCTCAAAAACTAGTGCCAGTGATAGGATATAGAAAACTTAAAGGCAAAAAGAATCACAGGTAGAGAGAAGCTGCATGCAAAACCTGAAAACCTCAGTGGTCAAGTAAGCATGGAGAAAGAAAGGACTATACCTGCTACATGTGAAAAAACATTTTGCAAAGCTTGCATTACTTGGATTGGACAGGACCTCCAAGTGCTATCAGTTGTAAGGCGTCATTGTTAGGGCAGATGTCACAGTTGAGTTTCATATGGGGAAGTGCTGTGTTGTTACTATACACAACTGCCTTAAAAAGCCACAGATTTTAATGCCAGATATAGACCACTAGGCCTACCTAGTCTGACCATTCCCTACCTGTTGGATAATTAGGAGATCATAATGATCAAAAAGCTTATTGTTCTAATTCTGAACAATATATGAACTAACTTACTGTATATTTTTCCCTTGCATTCTAAAACTGAATTCTTGTTTTTGCCATGTGACTTCCACTTCTTACAGGCAATTCCAGTCATTTTTGGGAAATTGTACTCTGTACACTGACATGTCCACCCCACATCTTCTCACCTTGGATCAGATTCCAAAAGACAGTCACGGACAGTGGAGCACATCAAGGTAAGACTTCAGCGCACCAGCTGTGGACACAATTTCAGAAGATATGTCACAAGCAGTCCCAGCACATAACTATTCAGAGTAGGCTTATTATGAATTCCATGCATGCCTTTTAGATTCACAAAGCAAATGAAATGTGACAAACTGCAATGGCGATTCTGTTATCAAAATCCTTGGTGAAAGCCAGACTGCAATGTAAGGAATGGAAGCCATTCTCCCGGAATCCTACAGAATCCATAACAATAAAAAAATGAATGAACTGTCAGATCAAGAAATCATTGACAGGTACCACCTAGACAGACAGCTGGTGCAGGTTGTGTGCAACATGTCTGCCCTACACATGTCTATACAGACATTGTGAGGCAACCCGATCCCTCTCAAAACTAAAGTGTCTATAAGCCTAGGTATACTGGCATCTGGAACATTCCAAAGACACATGGGAGATATTGTAGGAGTGTCACAGACAGCTGCCAGTCATATCCTGTCACAATTCCTGGTGGCAATCTATCCCCATGGAGTGGGGAACTATTATGTACCAGTTCTGTAAACTTGCAAACTTCCCACATGTACTTGGTATAACACGACACACAATATGCTAACTACAGCACATGGTGGTCTTCCAGTTGCTTTTGTGGGTGAATTACCCCAGAATCCCAACTGTCTGAAGATGACATTCTGCAGCTATCACAGGCAGAGCAGGAAGACACAGGTGGCAGAAAAAACAGGCATGGGTGGTGGAGGGTATGGCCACAAGTAGAGGTCCAGGCAATACGTCAGAGTCTGAGACACCTTTAAGTCATGACAAGCCATATGTACAGAAGTGCACACATTAAACATTGATGTTCAGGTGTTGCCCCACCACAGCAGCACAAATTGCATCCACTCAGGCCACAAGTGACGGGTATGTGTATAAACTCATAGTGGTGTATGTGTGCATGGTAGACAACATAGGATAGGACATAACTCTGTGAAACACAGTCCTATCTGTCCACTATCAAAAGATGCAAATGGAAAACAACTCAGGACTTATTGTAGAAATGTTGGCAATATCACAAGCAACATACATCACTGTAGAGTATGGATAAAGTGTAACATACTAAATGGAGTCACCTATGGATAGTAAAACTGACAGACTCCTGTGGCATCAGACATCAATGACATTGTCAGTGGTCTGCACAGCAGTCACTGTCACAGGGTGAGACTGACATGGTTTACCTTTGAAAGGTTGAAAATCAACCTACTGAACAGCCCTTTGTGCGAACCGGAATGACGAAAATCTTCAGTCCGATCTGCACCGAAGTTCAAAAATCAGCAAATCAAAATGCAGATTAGCTAATTTTTAAACTTCAATTCACCCCCCACACCCCCCTACTTTATTATTCTAACTCTGAGGTTGCACTACAGTGGGGAAAGGGTCCACCTCCCAATCTCCACTATAGTGCACCTCGCACCAAAAATGCCGAATTTGAGTGAATGTTACTGTGCATTCGCTTATTGCACATTCAATGCATTTTGTTTTCGGCATTTCAGACTTTTGAATTTCACACATGTGCATTACACACATGTAAAGGTAAACCGACTGACACTACAGGACATACTGGACCCACTGTCACTGTTACTCTAATCCAGTCTATGGTGCCCACACTGATAACTCACAGTGAAATCTGGTTTCCCCCTACCATGTAAGGCAACACTTGGCCCAGGTTGCTCCACAGAGGAGACTGATGTGGTGATGCCAGCATGTGGACACACTGTGGGAAGGTGCACAACTGCAAGTTGACTGTCTGTTCATATCTGCTATGTCCACATTGGCTAGGCCAGCAGAAGTATGTGCACATTGCAGCATAGATATTAATGCTGAATGGGCAAGATTTGGTCTGCTGAGTGGGGGCCTGCCTCTTCCGTGTGGCACTGGCTAAGCACAGTCAGGGCATGCAGAACCCTGGTTGTACTACAGCACTGTAGGTAGGATTCAGTGGACCTTGCCACAAATAATATGCTTCCATTCTGTGCAGCTAATACCACCATAGCCTTACTGCATCTGTGCTCCTGTCCTTCATGCAGTGCACACAGCTGGTATGCAACATGATCTGTGGCATGGGTAAGTGCATGGATATCAGAGCCATGACATTGCTGGGAATGTTCATTTGCCTGTAGAAGTAGGCGGACCCACTCTGACATGTGCCCATGCACACCAGCTACACACTCAAATCTACTGCAGCAGACAGTTATCAACATGTTGTGGGGAAATGTCACATCATCATGGGGCTGTTGACCACAGGACTCATCCTGTCCACCATCTAATGTCCCCTCATTGTCAAAATGGCTTAACAAGTTTTCCACCACAACTGAGGCTACAGCATCATCCACATGACTGTCACCAGTCTGTTTCCTGTGTGCCAGGGGCCATGATATACATACTGAGTCCATCAGATCTCACCTCAGGATCAATGGATATGCTAATGGAGGATAAAGGCAGTGGATGTGCTAAAAGAAGTGACAAATGACACAAGTCAGGATAATGTGCTTACATCACATCCTGTATATCATTAATGACATATGCCACATATGTCTCGCTACAATGTTACTGAAAATAATGACTTACCAGGAGTTCTTGTCCATGTATGGATCATGGAGCTATATAGCAGAGAGTTGACAATTATGTCACATATGCAACATGCATGACCGATGCAAGGAATACAAGTGTAACACACACCTGACATGTCCTCATGAGACACTGGTGCTGGAGAAGGATAAAATGCAACTTCTGTAGGGAAACAAAGGCATAAACACAGCATTCTTACTGACATGTACCATTTTCAACACAGGTAAAATATACAGCAGGTAATACAACAACATATTTGTGGCTGAGATGCTAATGGTGGCTGTCCTGTGCAGAGGTAGAAGGACACAGTATGAATGGAAGACAACAGCAGGAGTTAACAGAAATGACATGTACAAAAAAGAGGTAATAGCATACCAGTGACACCCTCCCAATGTGTTGAGTTTGTGTGTTGTAATGTGGATCCTGCAGTGGAAAAGTCCAGACAAAGCAAACATAGTCATGTATGCAGACACCAGCATTGTCACATACTGACAATACAATACAGTAAAGGGGTTGTGATACTCACATGATGTACAGTGCACCTGGAGGCCAGATGTCCCTGCGTAGAAGTATAGCAATATTAATTTCATACAACACAGGTCTGCTAAACATTACTGCAGCCTGTGAACATGTAGGCGAACCATACCTGGTCTGCCTTTAGGTGCACCTGTATTTTGCAATGAGAGGAAATATCAGTATGATCACATACAGCACTGGCATGACAGAAGGCTGAGGCAATAACAGGTAATGGGCACAGTAACAGTATATGGAGACCTTCACCTGTCATGTCCTGCTGTTGCTTAGAAGTGGATGGACCTGTGCAAATGAAAGCAGACAACGTTATACATGTTAGTTTTACTGTTATGTATGTACAGAAGTTGTATGGCTATATGTCATTACACTTACTTTTTTTGTCATTACCATGTGTGGATACATGTATGGTGTAATTCTGCTGCTGCAACACATGAATATGCATACAACAACAATATTTACTGAGTTACTCTATATGCATTAATGTTATGCAAAGTAACACATACATGTGCAGTCTGGGACACCTGCTTCTATTCCACCTCTGGGTTTGCCATGCTGCCCATTTGTCATATGCAGTAAAGCAAAAAACTGTGTGATCTCATCAGGGGATGTCCATGGTGGGCCATCACCAGTGCCATCCCTCAACCATTAACACTACCATACCCGGTTAATTGCACAAAGAATCATATCAGAGCACTGTTGGGTATAGGCCTCCCAGGATCATTTGTGACCTCCCACAGCATTAGTCATGTTAGTGAGGTTGGTCCAGACTTCAATCCTCCATGCTGTATTTCCTGTCCATCCAAGGATTGTCCGTCCATTTTGGTGCACATCATCTATTATAATATTGTTTTTCTTTGAGGAGAAATTGTCACTCCTAGGTTTGTTATTGATCTGAAAGACAGCTATATGCATATGGTTAGATTGATGTGGGGGCCAACATATGGAAATGATTATGTGGACAGCTTGTGCCAATTTAACCCCTCTGTGCAATGCCAAAATCTAGGAAATAGTTCCTGTGCCCTATAGTAATGTGACATATAAAGTCATATGTGATATGAAAAACATGCATGAAGACATTACACTTGGAACATCAACATAAGTTGTGATATCTGTACAGGCTATCTGTGGGATTTGAACCCCTTACTGTGGATATCACAGTAGTAGAGGTCCAAACACAATAACACTGTGCCACATGAGCCACACACACCTTAACATGCAACACATATGTGTAAAATAGAAATGTGTGATCGCTGTAGCTGTAATGCAATTTGAGCCTAAACAGACAAAATTGTATAAAAAAAAAAGTCATATTATAATGAAATGTTATACGTGATGAGCTTATATCAACACAATCAGTACTCAGTACCGAGCAGTGAGGCAGTGAGTGCAATTAGCAGACAGTATCTGAAAATTATAAACTGAACTTACGGAAAGCATCAGAAAGCATCCATGGTAAGCAGACATAAACATGGATCTTTCTGTACTGAGTCAATAGTTCTATTGCTTGTTTTAAGAAGCATCAATGAATAAATATCCATAGCAGCAATACGAATACATACTACATAGTAACTTACAGATGTTGAAATCCATAGGTTTCTGTACATATACCACAGAGTGTATTGACTCACCAGCAATAAATAAATAAATATATATATATATATATATATATATATATATATATATATATATATATATATATGGAAAAATCAGTGAACATGTCTTTATGTACAGTTCACTTGTGCCATTTAAATTTGACTGTACAACTGCATATGGAAAAGTACTGCATGTTAGTGATGCAGGTGTACCCACCTGTATGCAAACAGGTCATTCTCACACACTTCCAGTAAGTCAGAAACATTTTTCATAATGCACAGTTTTCCATAAATGCATCAATTTAACCATATACGTATACTTTGCTAAGGAATAATTATAACACAGGTATATAAGGAGGGAAATGTTTCCCAACACAGCAGTGCTAGCAGGTGCAAAATTATCTTTGCAGCTACCTATGAGTCAAGTATAACTGAAAGTAGGGCCACTTATGTGCACACATCTTTTAAGTGCTATTTGCACCATGCATAATTAATGAGGATCATTAAAATTCAAGGTTTTGTTCCATTTGTGCACATCTGCATAAATTCACGAAATTTGCCACATTAACTAATAGCTCAGCATAATGGAAAGGTGCTCCGCTCAAATACCCAATAGGTATCGTTAAACAGGACCATATGTAGCATGTGCCTGTTATCGTTCAGTGATCTAATAACATGCCATAAGTGCCACTTTTAAATAGCGATTTTAATAGCTTTACCGATTAGACCATTGTTACCGATGAAACGAGTAGAACCTCAGTGAGCAATTTATTGCACTGCGACCACTTATCTACATTATGACTGAGACAGCTACTTCCAGGAGGCGTCAACATAATGAGCACCCAATTGGACCAAGGAGGAGACCACACAGATGCTGATCAGCTACAATGGACTGGAGCATTTTATGAGAATCAGACCATGGAACTTCGCAATGATTGATTTATCTTACTGGATTTCAAGGGATTATCGATGATGTATGGGAATTTACTAGATTGAAGTGCAGGATCGTCACCGCTTTGATGACCTTTATTGGAGGGATGCAGAGGAGCTTCATCGGAGGGTCACCAAGGTGAGAAGCAGCTGGTGGATGCCCACTGTAAGTGTCACAATCCTACATATACCTGTACATTCTTAAGGAATTTAGGGATATAGTTGTGTCCCAGATATCAGATAAATGCCTTTTAAAACCATTAAGCAACTGTTCTGACAATTAGCTCATCTGGATAATTAAGAAGGCAAGGTTACTGTTCTCCTTGTAATTATGGATTTGATTCCATTTTATGTTTAATAATGTACATAATTATGAACATTTTAGATGTTTCTGTTTTCCAACATACTGTACAAGGACACCATTTCACACACCCAGTATGGTAGTGTATCACTGAAGCCTATAGTGGCTAGTCTACCTTCCCATGTATGTGAATTGTAAGTCATAAATATTTTCATTAGTCTGTTCTACTTTAGTAAGCGAATGGTATGATTAAAGTCCCATTTGTTTAACACAATAGCACTGCATGTCTAACTGTCTAAACATATCTTCTGTGTTGTAAAATTGATGATATCTGGTAGTTTTGTGGAGCATGAGGAACTATAGTGTGCATGTGTTGAATGTTTCCATATTCATCCATTATCCACAGGAATATGGATATACACACACACAATACTAGTTCAGAAGAAAAGTGGGGTTAGCTCAGCCTGTAGAGCAACAGGCTAGTGTGCATATATCTTGGCTAAGTGTGGGTTCAAATCCACACAGGAGAGCTCTCATTATAGTCTGATCATTGTGTCTGTCTAAAAGTTTTCAAAATGCCGGTATATGTATCTGCTTATTGATATTAATGGTTATTTTCAATATGCTTATGACTACCTTGTTTATTCATAGGATTTCTATGATTATCTTTGTAACTGTAATAAGTAATGGTCTGCCAACAGCACCTCTTTTACTACATTTTTGTGTGTAAAGATTTGAACATACTAGTGTATTTATGCAAGAAGAATGTGGAATATACTAACATTTGCAAGTTAAATTTCATATAGAACTGTTATTGTTTATTAAGTTGAATTCAACACCCTTCTCATGCTTATACTTGGAGGGAATGAGATGGACAGATATACATTTGGACTGTAGAACAGGGAAGTCCTTTGATATCAGGGATAATTTGGAGTTATAATTTTTACTTTGACAATAAATGCCTGTATGTATTTTATGTCCTACCACCTAAAATGCATTACAATGTATGTGATTTACAGCAATTCGTAGTTGTCTGTTAACAGTAGCTATATGTTACATGACATTGTACCACTGTCTGAGGTATGAAAGTTTACACTTGTATATTTGAATTGTGACCAGTGTGCTGACATGCATTCATGCATGCGGCTTTATTTTTATAAATATACAGCATGTTGTACTATTTGAAAAGCATAAGCCACGAACCCTATTAGTACACCATCCCTGCACGTTCATACCTCCAATTCTTTTAACTGCATTTCCGTGATACAGTTTCAGGCAGTATGGATTAGCTATACAGGTAGATGTCAGGGTTAGAGTGTGAACGTAGCTTAAAGTAGCGGGTTTGTATCTCAGGTCTTCCAATCTGTGTGTGAAACATTCCAAATGGTGTATGGAGATTCTGTAATGTTCTTCAAATTAAAATGTAGAGAACATAAGTTGAGCAGTGTATCTCAATGTTAGTTATACCTACATCACTCATACATGCTTTTAACTTTTTGCAGGTGATGAACAGCAGACTTGTACTCATGCCCTGCAGGATGAACAGCACAGAGAAAGAAGTATATCGAATACTTTGTCTGAGTTTGTAAATAAAATAGATGTGATCATTGTTACATGTTTGTATTTTTGCCATTAATATGTATGCTACTTATAATGCATGAATACCCATCACGCACCTTTAAGGTAAGTGCAGTAGCCGGAGAATACCTATGACTGCAAGTATGTATTTCCTAAAACTAAGTTTGCATCTCATTCAGCAGCAAGCCATGTTTGTTAAAGATAAGTTTTGATGTTTAGACCACAACCTAGATGACAGTCATTTATATTCAACTGTTACAGTGCTTTTGATTGGGATGTTTCACATGCACGTTAATTATTTCGCCTGATGTTTGTAATGTAGGAGTCGGCACACTTGTACATGTGGGTGTTGTAGATCAGAGTGCAAGTGAAGTGTGCTGTATCTTTAAGAAGCATGTCAAGGCTGATGTGCTTGTATAAATTCCAGACACATGCAATCCCTAGTGCCATTTTGTAAGAGCAGTCAGAGTGTGAGCATGCATGATTGCAGTTGTTAGTTTGTATATAAGTTCCTTAAGTTAAAGTCAGTAATCTTCTATAGTGATGTGTTTGTATAAAATAAAGCTGCTTGAACAGAACCCACAAAGGCTCTTCTGCTGTGTCCAAAGTAGGAGAGCGATCTATTGTGCATAGCGTGCCTATGCACATACTGAATGGAGGTGTGCTACCTCAGCGTTTACACTGTTGTTGGCCGACTATTTGACATGCACTTTGGTTCAACATGGCTATCACATCTACCTACACCACCTTTAATGGTTTTGTTAAAACATACTTGCATCCTATGTTTAGGGATACATGTGTACATAGGAATCCCTGTTCAACATTTTGAACTCTGTTACATAATTAGCAAGCAGCATCAGACTGTTTGCATTTTGCAGGTTAGTGATTGCTAATAAATATATGTATATGCACTGAACAAGACTATACAACATAGACCATATTTTCATGTGTCACAGGCTGTCCCTGTGATTTCACAGCACTCCAAAAAGTGATGTTGGATCAGCCAGTGATCATGTTGTCTTGCTCATCTTTTTGCAGATGTCTTTTATATTTCCCACTGGATTGTCATCTCACTATATCTTTATTTTAACAATATTTTAATTGGTGGCTGTTCATATAAGTCATTACATGCACAGACACCTAGAATGTAGCTGATATTCACACATCAACATAAATGTGCAGGGCACACATACAAGACTGTTAACATTGAACTAGTGATATACTCTCATTCAACTGGCATACATCGCAAGTATAAAACAGTGCAGGTCACGGTGCTTGTGTTGTTGTAATTTTCAGAGTGTTGCAAGGTAGACTTGTGAGTGTTGCTGACACGGTGTCATGGCATACTTCTCTTCACATGTCAGTATATGTAAGCGTGCTGGCAGTGCACATGCTCGTCATGCATAATGATGGCTGATAAACAAGTGCTCAGGTAATGATAGGATTTCCACTGATAAGTTGTGTTATGCATGGCATGGCCTGGAGTACGCTCATCATGTTGTGTGATTGAGACAATGGCTCTGTTATTGAAAACATTCATACATGTAGATAAAAAGGCACATGGAATGTGTCGTGTGCATGAGACTCCATCTGCTAGCAGCAAATCTGTTCATTGTGCTTGTCCTACATAATTTTTAGGACATTTCATCTGTGAATATGTTTTTTAATGACACCTGGAATGTATGCTGATATACCTTTATTGTCATATGCAGACATCACATATGGATGGGATTTTACTTAATGTCTGTTAGACTGCAGACATGCATATAATTTTCAGTTTAATGTCAGCTATGATTTTCACAGGAATTTGCAGTTTTGATTAATGAGATGCATCACGTATGGTGGTACAATCGACTACGACCATAACTTATTCTAAGGTTTCATAATGATTGTTTTCTGCCTGTTTATTGTGGCAAAGTGAGTATGTTATGTAGTCAAGTAGTAACAGCTATGCATATGTACTTTCTGTCTTGTGTTGTGATTCACCTTGATGGAGCAATGGACCATGGATGCTCACCCATCAGATGTCAGAGATGAGCACATGCCAGACCACTGCCAGAGTCCTCTGAAGATGATGACAACCACGGCAGAGATAAGTATGATCATGAGGAACCTGAATCTGCATGTGCCATCATCCCTACTGCACTCCAGAGGAGACAATATCAGGCACACAACAAAACAATTATCAGGAGCAGATCTGGGAGATAGTGACTGATGTCTTTCAGACAGAAATGAGACACATGATGGGGAATTTTTTCACGATGTGGCATGGGCTATGTGAGACTCATTCAAGGAAATAACCCAGGTGATCATTCATGATGTTCATCCCCATCAGGGTGGTCTCAGTACAATAAGTATTGTCTGTTTGATCCACTTGTGTAGTCCTGCCACAATGGTGTTTGCATATCAGGGACTGGAATTGATATGCACAGTTATGCATGCATAACACCATTTTGCTGCCATGCTTATGAGGTACACATCCAAATGTACACTGCAGATGTGTGACATTTAGCATTATGTTGCAATGGGTGCATGACACACATTACCACATCAGACTTTCAGTCAACACTCAACTGTCCATGAGTTTCAACAATTCTACTGTACACACGTGAGGTACTGACAGCAACTAACAGACATGTTGCCCATATTCCACAAATACCACATTGGTATAGGTATTAATAGTGGTTTGCCGTAACATGTGTGTTTGACAGAAGGACATGTCCTTGCCCCTGTGTTTTGGATGACATTTGTCATGCTGTCACACAGGCATATTGGTATTGTGTGTGGCATGTGATGGCAATAGTGATGCCATATTGTACCATATAAATATGTCTGCTACATATGAGCAGTCTTCCTTTACTGACCTCCAATGTAACATTTATTTATACACTGTGGTAGTAATAATTTATTCAGTAGGAGTACAGTATATGCCTTATTTGGCCTGTCACATTTCCACATTAATTTCTTATTCATATGAATTCACACATTTTGGCACATGGTGTACATATGCAATGAGTTGTATGCATGTCTCTGCACATATTTCAATCAACAGAGAAACACCATTGTACCTCGAAAGTGTGAGCACTAACTAACTTCATGTAATGTGCTGTAATGCTGCTCACAGGGCTGTCCTTTGCTTAGTTATAACCAGGGTCTATGACATCTAACCGTAGTTGTTTCTTCCACGTTATTGTACATTGGCATGACAATATATATATGTGTATGTGATAACATTTCTTAACTTGCTTACCTACATCTGTTGCTGTTATATGATGCACAGTATTGTGTGTTTGATTTTATACATGCCCATTTTGGTTTACATTAGCAATGCAGTCTGCCCTTGTGACATACATTGACTATTTGCTTCAATGTAGTTTGGGTTAACTTCAACCCTACTTTATGTGATGCACACATGGATTTGCAATGTGTCAACTTACGTATTGTTGTTCTGCTTTATTGTTTACCTACTGAGCTTTGATTCCATGTCTTCCTTGATGTGAGCCCATCTTTGTAGTTGTGTCATATATCTCGCACATGTGAATCATATATGTTTACCTTTGTTGGACTTCGCATCCATTTTTATATAGTTGTTTTGTTTCAAGGTGAACTTGTGTTAACTGTAAAGCTATTATCCAGATGCAGGACATGTGCACACAAGTTTATGCTACTGCTTGCAATAAATCCTTGTTGTTGTTATACTTGTGTGCTACATATTAACCAGTGTATGCTGATGAAATTCAAGTACCCAAGCTGATACTGGTTGTATAGCATTAATCCTAGATTTGAGACCATATTTTATTATTATTATTATTACATGTCATTGGTGTATGTGTATTGACATTGCTTTCAAATAACTTCTTGTTAGGCCAATGACAGGCAAACATATATGCTTACACCTTTGTGTTGTCTTTGACATGTCATATTTTTGTAACATATACATTCTATTACACGTCTGCCTGGGTTGTATACATCAGCTTGTGTAGGTAGCAGCCAGTTTGCTGCTTTGCTACAGTACTGCTGTTTGGCACTGTGCTTGGTTGTTTGCCTTTTACATGCATGACCATAGGTTCTGTTCTGTCCTCTGCTGGTATTTTCCAGCATTCCAGGGGCTGCCTTTGCTCAGCTTACACTTGCACTGCTGACAGACTAATTGAGTATTGAATTATTTATCTAATGTGTACTGTGATCCCTATTTATTACCGTACAACCCACAACTGCCATCAGTCATATCCAGGTATGACTGCCACACAACTTGTAACATGTCATACCTTAATAGTGCATTGGTACATATGCATTTCTGCATTTCACCACGGCTCGTATGCATCCCCAACCTGTTTGTCAACTTTCCATGGCCATGTTGTAGACAGTGCTGTTGTGTAACTTACCTGTCTTTACATTTCAGATTAATGCATTCTGAAGATCATTCCTCAAGGTTACTGAAAAATGATGACAGCAGGAGGAAATTCCCATTCCTCATCCACTAGACCAGACTTCTCTATTTTTGCCAACCTTCAATGTATGTTGTCTCAGGGAGTAAAAGAGCCAATTCCTTCTTCCTAGTTTGTGAAAGATTTTATTCAGAGAAGTTTTTGCTGCCACAGAAAGAAAATGCCTGGAGACCAGCTCTGAAACTTTCTTTCCTTAATCAGTTTGCAATAGTGCCCAAGTTCAAAATGCTGTCACTTCACAACCTGTTACCTCTTCTTCATCATTTAGGTTTTCTTGTAACACTAAATTAAAAAAATGCTTATCATTACATTCCTATTCATCCAGAGTTCAGGCATTTCTTAAGGTCTTGTGTGTCTAGATCACATTATCAGTTTTCTGCCTTACCCTTTGGGCTATCCACCATACCAAGAGTGTTCACAAAGTATCTAAATCCAGTTATAGCTCACTGCACACTACAGGGTATGCAGGGTTTCCCATATTTAGATAACTTGCTTATTTTTGTACAGTTTCTTTCAAAGTGTCAGGAGTCTGTATCTTGGGTGAGAGATTTATTACACAAGCTGGAATTCCAAGATAACATTTAAAAGTGTTGTTCTGAATCTATCATACAGGATTATGTTTCTAGGGTGTCTGCTTGACACCTCAATTCAAAGAGCTTTTTTTTCACATGAAGAATAAATCTCTATATAGATCCATTTCTAGAGTCTTCCACCATACCTCTCAACCTCTTAGTACAAGAAATCTGGATAAACCCTGACAAAATGGGGGGACAAAGGTCCAAAAATAGGGGCATATTTAAATATTGCTCTTCTAAGCTTACAAGTTGCTAGAGTAATAGGATCTGTTTTTGCATACAATTTCTGAAGGATTTGAAGTCAGTCTGAAACTTAAATGTATGTCATTATTTAGTGCCTTCAGTCCTCAGATCGTCCCAGTAATTTGCCAGAAAACCACAAATGTTATGAGGAACAGACCAAAAATATGAACCAAACAATCTGGACATTCTGCAAAAAGTTGGACAGTTGAGGGGTATGTCTTCCACTCAGATTTCAGTTTGTGCAAGGGAATACCTCAGCATTTCAGGTCTCATGGCATCTGTGATTGTCATGATGCTCCAGGCAAGATTCCACATGAGAAAGATATAGTGGCATCTGAAGTCTCCCTGCTTCCAGCACCAACACCCTTTGTCATTTCAAATCCCAGTGTTGCAATATGTCAGAAGATAAATCACTTGGTGGAGACAGCAAATATCCCTAAATCTGGGTCTTCCTGTCTCTCCCACTGCTCCAAAGCAGTCAGTCACCACAGACACTTTGGACTTCCCTTGGGAAGCAGTATCAGGAGGGATAAAAGTGTAAGTTGTTTGACAAATCAAGGACAGACTCAAGCACATAAATATAAAAGATGCCTACTCTAGTCAAGGCACTCAACTCTCATTCTTTGGTTCCTTGGATGTATTTAAGCTGTTACTGAAAATACCACAGTCATCAACAGTCAAGGGGGGACCAGGTCTTACCCTCTTTGCAGACTAGCCATGTTAGCTTGGGATATAGCTTCACAGCACAGTCTCACTCTACAGACAGAGCAAAACATGTGGCAGACAATCTGAGCAGGACAAAGTTTGACTCTCAAGAATGAAACTAAATTGGTGGCCTCCCAAGATTTCATCCATCTGTGGGGATTTACTTAAGTGGACTTCCTTAACTCTGCTTTGAACAATCAATGGGCAAGATCATTGTAATGACTCCTTTCTGAAATGGACTGTATGGTTCTCCCTTCTTTTGGAAATGGTCAGGAGGAGTTACCTTAACAATGGGGGTAAAACTGAATAAAAGCAGAACAGTGTGTGAATTTGCAGCCACTCACAAACTCAGAAACATAAAAAGGCTCACATAGTGGAACCAAACAAATGTTACTGTTGAGAAATCCACTCGAGAAAAACTTATAATAAAAATGTATTTATTAAAGAAGTTTAAAACAACTGTGATAAAACATACCAGGCAAGCCACAAAAGCAGTAAAAATGGAAACACTAATACAATTTGTGTAAATCACAAATCCGCTGCTTTGTGTTTTAAAATTGGTGCAACTGAAATATTTTCATTCATACCAGGGGTAACTGTAGCATATTCACTCTAAGCTGCCAAATAAGTTCCTTTCTCTCAATTTTATCCTCCAACTACCTCCCATATTGTCCCTTTTAATGATATCAACTATACCAATTAAGAACTTAATGAAACGGGGCAAGATAGGCTATGTTTATATAATGCATTGTTAATGTTTTTACTTTCTATGGCACAAATGTGTTCATAAGTTTATTTACATAGCTGTCTTTCTGTCGTGCTTATGTAAAAACGTTATAATCCAGGCAAGTAGCTATGTAGATGAGACTCCTAGAAGCACAGTTTCCTACCTTTAAAGAAATGCATTGTGGGGGGTTACCTATCATAACTGAATTTCCTTGTAGAATGTATGGACATTGTTTACAAGCCGCACATGTGGTCCCTCTATTGGGAGTGTTGTTCAAAGAAGATTATGGGCAGTTTTGTAAACAAAATTTGGCTCCATCACCTAAGCTATTAATTAGTTTGGAACTACTTTTAAAAATCACCCAGTTCTTTACCAAAATACCTTTGATTTCTTTCTCACAACCCCCGAAGTGAACCACCATTGAGTTCATAAAAGACTTATTAATATCTTGTGCTATCATTGTTGTCGTACCAAATTCATCACCTAGTAAAGGTTTGTACTTAGTCCCCCAACCTTCCAAAACTTCTTCCCCTATTATAAATAGTAAATATTGGCGATAGCCTCTATCTTGAAGCATATGTATTAAATTACTAAGTTCCAACATAAAAATGAGAAGGTCAGAATGCATTCTGGCTGCGCGTGCAAGTTAGCCCTTGAAAATATTTTTCTTGGTGTGTCTTGAGTGACAACTGTTAAAATCTAAATAACTGTTAGAAAATGTTGGTTTTCTAAACAGTTTTGAAGCAAAGCACCCTTTATTTTAATCTTTAAAAATAGCCACATTTAAATAAGTAATAACATCATTAGACTGTGTATGTGTAAAATTAAAAAGAGAAAGTATTAATAAATGTAACAAAGTCATCCCTCACTGATCCTCTGTCTCTCCAAAGAATAAATATATCACCCAGGTAATGTAATACAGAGTCTAATGTTCATTAAATCTGGAATTCAAAATGTTCTTCCTTTCCCATGAATACATAATGAGGTTGGCGTACATGAGAGCACAACTGGCACACATTACCACCCCTTTCACCTGCCTAAAATATTTGTCCTCAAATGTCATAAAATTATGTAAAATAACTTCCATGACTTCCAACATGAAATTAACCAAAGTATTGTTTAACGTAGCAAGCTCTGTTATTGCTTTGTAAAACAGTACCAAACCCTCTTTATGTAGAATAGATGAAAGTACATTCACCACATCAATAGTAGAAAAACTGCAGGTATTAGTTATTATTATAAAATTGTTTTATAACAATGGTTAAAAAACCTCAGGAGTCCCTCAAAAGATGATCTATGGGGAGTAAAGCATTTTTTAATATTATATCAATGAATACTCCCTCAAAGGGTAGGCAGAACTATTATCGGCAGCCACTATAAGGCGATAAAGTGGATTAAAAATATTTTTATGTACTTTGTGGATTCCAAAGACACTAGAGATTAAGGAATGATAATTCACCAAAAACTTAAATAGTTCCTCATTAATACACTCTTGAAATAATGCATCCTCTAAAAATAATTGAATCTTTCTATGTGCTATAGTTGTTTTGTTTTAGATACCACCTCATATTTGCTTTTGTCATGCAATAAACTAATAATCTGACTATTGCAGTCAGTCCAATCCGCGATCACAATCCCATCTCCTTTGTCTGACTTCATAATCTGCAAAATCTTATTTGACCTAAGTTCATTGATTAGAATTGCTTTATCCCTAGTCATATTATAATACCTCTTTTTTTGCTCATTAACCATGCCATAACAGCATTGGTTCTGAAGAAGTCCTATCTTGTTAGGGATGAAAGTGCTTGACCTTTCTTTCAAACTCATTCAATAAATTTGTTTTTATTAGACTTTTTCTCCCATGGATTTTTCAGCTGCAACATTCGTTTGTTTCCACTGTGTGAGCCCTTTTACAAGAATGGGGAGATTTGTTATGTCCTGACCACAATCAACTCTAACTGATTGCCTGCATGACAGAGTCTTAATCCCCTTTATACACCTACTTACAGAGGATGTGTAGCGCGTATTGATGGAGGCAGGAAAGCCTGCCACTAGAAAATCATGTATTTATCAAATGGAAAGGATTTACTCGTTGGTGCCAACAGCATAACCCTTTCAGGACTAGTATTTCCCTGGTTTTACAATATTTGTGGGAGTTGTTATCCTATGGCCTTTCTTAATCCTATATCAAAGTTCATTTATTGGCCATTACAGCATGTCTGCCCATGGATCCACCTTTTTCAATGCATTCTCATGTGAAATGCTTTCAAAAGGGATTTGGAAATTGGTGACCCCTCCTTGGGATCTTAATTTTGTGTTAGAACACTTGCTCCATTTAAATCAGCTACCTTCTTAACACGGAAAACTGTTTTACTGATTGGTTTGACCTCTGCAAGAAGGTTATCTGCATTGCAACCTGTTATGGTGAATCAGCCCTACCTCATTTTCTACAGAGACAGGGTTTCTTTGAGAACAAATCCTTCTTTTATGCCTAAAGTGGTATCTGAGTTTACTGTAAGTCAAACTATCCATCTACCCGTTTTCCTTCCTGAACCCAAAAATTAGGGAGAAAGGACACTCCATAACTAGGATGTCTTCAGACAACTCTGATACTATCTCAACAGAACAAAATATTTCAGATCTTCGGATCAGTTGCTCATTTCTTGTGAAGCTCAGAAGAAAGGACAACCTGTGTCTAAACAGAATATTTTCAAATGGTTGTTGCAGGCTATTACCCTTTGTTATTCTCACTACAAAAAACTACTCTACTATGGCACTGGCTTCATCTATGGCTTTTTGGAAATGGTTGGATTCTAGAAGTATTCTAAATGCAGCATCTTGGTCCCCTGTACACACTTTTAGAGAGCACTACAAGCTTGATTCCTTTTATAGGTCTAGATCTGGTTTTGTTAGGTCCATTCGGTGGCTCCCAAACTCTTATCCTTCCTTCTCTTAAATGTTGTAAGGTAGGATAATCTAACCATCTAGCCTGGGCTACTGCAGCAGTGAGTAATATGATGAACATATTACAGTTGTGTAAAACGTGCCATAACAGTACATGTTTGAATGATCACTGTTGGAGTATCTGCTCTCCCTCTCCACCCCCTTTACTTTTTTTGAGTATGTTTTTACCAGAGAGAGAGAGTGTGAGTGTGTGTAAATTTTATATATATATATATATATATATATATATATATATATATATATATATATTAAATATATATATTTATATTTACTCCTAGCGATGTCCACTCGGTTACAACTTGGGATGAAAGCTCTGAAGGGGTTGGCAGTCAAATCTGTGCTGCAGTAGTGAGCATGTGAACATCTACTGTCTGCTGTAGGGGACGCTGGTACTTACTGAGGAAAAAAATTGCTGGTGAAGACTCCTTGAAATCAGGAAAAAATAACGAACTATAGATGACTTCAGAATACTCAAGCACTTACAACTTGCTTAGAAACCAATACTTCTTTGTTAAAAATTAAAGATATTAAACATATAAGCAATTTTGCCTTAACTTGCCTTCATCAGATCTAGCTACAGTTTACATGACACTCAATATTTATATGCTTTAGCGCATAGTTCACTGTGATTTCACTTGATCAGGAGTCATATATATATAAGCCTTAGGCTATCTGCCCTAAGCTATGATGTGCTGGGTCAGTTCTTTCTTAGGTGTTCATCTTGCTTTCTCCGTTGCTTTTTTTTTTTAACCTGTCTCGCTATGTTAAATGGGTTTAACACAGCAAGACAGCTTTAAAATAAGCAATGGAAATCTCCGTTGCTTATTTTAAAGCGGTCTCGCTATGTTAAACCCATTTAACATAGCGAAACAGTTTGTAAAAAGCAACGGAGATCTTGCTTTCTAAGTTGCTTTTTTCAAAACTGTCTCACTATGTTAAATGAGTTTAACATAGCGAGACAGCTTTAAAATAAGCAACGGAGATTCTCCGTTGCTTTTTTTAAAGCTGTCTCGCTATGTTAAACCCATTTAATATAGCATAACAGTAAAAAGCAACGGAGATCTTGCTTTCTCCGTTGCTTTTGCCCACAGCTCTGATGTACTGCATAGGCATACGCATGAGCAGTACATCAGAACTGCCGCGGAATACCAGACAGCTGCGGAAGGGCAGCAAGGAGGCATTATACAATGCCATTATTTAAGAAAAGTAATTGTTTTTTTTCTTAAATGATGTCATTGTATAATAGCAATAACCCACTTCTGGGTGTGGGTAATGCTGGATTTACCCACGGTTGGCTTTGTTTGGTCCCAGAACCCACTTCTGGGTGTGGGTAATGCTGGATTTACTCACGGTTGGCGTGGTTTGGTCCCGAGGACCAAACCACGCCAACCGTGGGTAAATCCAGCATTACCCACACCCAGGCATGGGTTATTGCTATATTCAACTACATCTAATTAGTTAAGAGGCAGGCAGTAATAGATTTGTCACAAGTATTAGCAACTAGTTAATGTTTTGAAGACAAATGTCTCACAAAAACTCTCCTGTAAAATAATAGTCATGTGGAAATTGCCACAGATGTAATTCTTATCTTGCCATTAAGCAAAGTTGCTACCATGTGAATGTTTGTTGCAGCAGTGCATGTTATGTAAAACGTTTGTCGAAATGTTGAGGGGAAGTAGAAAAATATGGCATTATTGACTGATGCTTGGTAGTTTATTAAAGGTATTTAATCATTCAGAATAAACAACATATCGATCTGCCTGCAGCAGCAAAAAGTAGTGATTAAGTCATAGACTGCTACTACTAACCTAGGAAATAAAACAGGTAAAATATAAAGACAGTATGTATAATTTTTGGCTATGGGACTAAAACCATGTATGTGCTGCAGTTTGTACAACCATGAAAAGCTCAGCCTGTAATGGGAGGAAAAAGAAACATATTCTCAGTGTGAAGCTAGAGCTAAATTATAGGGAGTGGTGAATCAAGTCTGGGCAGGAAGGCACCATTGCGACAAGACATATAACCTGAGCCTGGAGTGATTCATTACAAGAAAGTAGAGACAAGAGCCTGGCTGGTTGATTAAGCTGGCATACAAGATACATTAGAATGGGCCTTGAGAAAATCATCAGTTTACATCTGATATTGTAGGTGATACAAGTAAATAAAATAAAAGTCAGGGATCTAAAGTGCTTTTTCCTGTCTACCAGTAAGTGTTGCTTCATCCAATTAATTAGGAGCAGTACAAGGACATTGCACGCATTCATATGTTTAACTCCACTAAATTATAAATATATGTACCTGATGAACTTGGGGTGGGGCTGAGACTATAAGATAACAAGCCAACAGATGTAGCAACACTAAACAATGGCTGCATGCAAGACAAGAATATTTTTTGTAGAACTTAAGGAAGCAATCTTTAAAACATATACTTAGTAGGAATATTATTCCTGATCTATGCAATGGAAATGGTACTGAGAAATCCTGTTTCAGAAGGAAGTAATGCATCCAAATGTGCTAATCACATGACTGCTACTGTTTTGGAGTGTGTGTGTGTGTGTGTGTGTGTGTGTGTGTGTGTGTGTGTGTGTGTGTGTGTGTGTGTGTGTGTGTGTGTTGGACTATCTCCATTGTGAATGCCAGTCAGTTTTTGTTGATAATTGGTGCTGAGATATTTCTATCTACACACATACATTTTATATATATATATATATATATATATATATATATATATATATATATACTGTATTCCCCTGAAAATAAGACCAGGTTTTATACTTTCACCCCACCGAAATACGCATTAGGATTATTATCAGAGGATGGCTTATTTACCCCCCCCCCCCTGTATAACAATCTACATTTATTAATTTATTCATGTACACAAACTGACATTTTTTCAATTACACAAATTGACATTTATTTGGTACTTTTCTGTTATTGGGCAACAGTTCACGGTAAAGCGTTAACAGTTGTGTGACAGTTCCACATAAACAGTGCAACAAACATTTCAACTTCAGAATATCTACACCTTGGCTTTTACCATGCAATATTTCATGCTTAACAGAAAGTGCAGAAAAATCTCGATACATGTATATTGGAGGTGGGGAATAAAATAGGTGAATAACTGCCAGTTTTTGAGTGGTGATGCTTTCTTTATTCCTTACCCAAACCTTACCCAAACCGTAAGAGAAAAATTATGGAAAGTCATAAAAATGGAGTCTGGGAACTAGTGGTCCTACTTTGTAATCACCCCTTAATAATGAATGTTACCTTAATACAATAAAGTCAGAAAAACTGACACAAGCTTGCTGGCAGCTGAAAGCAGAAGCAATCCATACTGTTGCCCTGATAACGGAAAAGTTATTCAAATACAGTCATGTCATCTTCTGGAACATTGCCATAAGTCTCCAACACTCGAATTCTGGTCTGAAGTTCTTGCGATAATATTTCCTGTAGAACCCCTGACCCCAGTCTGTCATGCCTGGCAATAGAGCTCTCCTTAAATGAGCCGTTGCTCTCGTGTTAGCAATCCATTCACAGATGATGTCTTCCAGCTCAGGACATAATGGTTGCCAACCTGATCCACACTTGCACTTCTTAGCATTTTCCCCATCGGCCAGTTGACTGAGGTTATCATACGCTGCATGCCATTTTCGGACCATTCGGAGATCCAACTTCTTGTCTTTGCAGAAAGTCATCAGATTCTTTCCCCGGGAGTCCTCCATGATTCCTTTCTTGTACTCAGCGGAATAGCTCTTTCTTTTTGCACTCATCTTGTCTGGGGGGGTGTTGATTGAAAACTTACGGGACAGGAGTGGCAACACAAAATGGCGAGGGTTAAGAAGACACCACAGCCGTTCGTTATCAAGTGTGCACATTTTACGTGCGTTGTCTGTACTTTGACCAGTCAAAGTACACTTGCCAGTATTTATGGGTCAAGGATCTCAACTGTCAAGTGTGAGTGAGGATTAGGGTTACAGTAAGAATCGTGGAGGACTCCCAGGGAAAGAATCTTACGACTTTCTGCAAAGAGAAGAAGTTGGGTGTCCGAAAGGTCTGAAAATGGTGAGTAGAATATGATAACCTCAGTCAACAGGTGTCAATAATATTATTTTATAATTAAACACGTCTGTCATGTGTTGTTGACTATCTTAACTGGAGCTTATTTTTTGGGGTAGGGCTTATATCATGACCACCCTGGAAAACCATGCTAGGCCTTATGCTCTGGTTAGGTCTTATTTCTGGAGAAATACAGTATGTATGTATGTATGTATGTATCTATATATATATATATATATATATATATATATATATATATATATATATATATATACACAAAACATTCCAATAATATGCTTTGGTTTGTATTGTCTGCATTTTATACGTATGTTGATGTGTTCAATATTCTGCTTACTGTTTTTTTATTTATTTTCATTTTTAAATCACTAACATACAAAAAACATAACTGGAATTCACCCCTGCCTTAGTTTTTCTTAAATCCTGGTCATGCAGATAGTTCGGAGCTCCTGCGGTCATGTAGGTATTATGACACTGGGTGGACTCTCAGCCTGTTTTCATCTCCATTTTGTAACACCAGTCCTTTTTAAAGGGTGAGCTTGCAATAATATACAGCACAACAAAGGTGCTGATATTGCTCATAAATTATTTGAAATTGTGTAGTTTAAGCCTTGTGTTATACCAGATAGCTGTGCAATGCATCATAATATAAATCAACGCAAAGTGAATGGAATAAACTACATAGCACAATGCTGCCATATCACAACACACTTGTCAAAGAGTAGAGTTTAACTCAATGGACTGAACCCATGCATAAGAAAAAAGTATTACTGTATAGTATGGTGTACTTGCATAATAAACAAATAACTTAAAAAGTACAGTTGTGTACCTGCCATAAATGTAGATGTTAGAGTGTATTCACTGTTGTAGTCATTACTCTTGGGTTATCCTGCTGGCAGGCTACCAGCAGTCGGCCTGAATTCCAAAGTCTTGGTCCGGCGTCGGTTGCTGTTGCCTCTTCCCTGACATCAGTGCGCCAGTGGTATAAAAGATGTAGCTGACGCCATTTTCGTTTTTCTTGCCCCAGATGTCAGGTGCCCCCAAAAGGGTAGGCTAAATAGATTATGCCAATAAACATACATGCACTAAAGTAAACATTTCCTTCATCTACAAGCAAATACACAAGATAGGTTGTATAGAATAGAGAAGTACAGATAAGACCCAGCAAATGAAAGGGGGATGGTGGGAGGGTAACCTGGACTGCAACAGTGAATACACTCGAACATCTACATTTATGGTAGGTACACAACTGTACTATGTTCATCGTGTTTCACTGTTGCAGTCATTACTCTTGGGTTGAATCTCAAAGCTGAGGATGGGTGGCTGGGCTAAATAGGATTAGGAGAGGCTATGAGTCCCTGCAGAACTGCAGTGGCAAAGTCTGCTCTGGATTTAGAGTAGAGAGGTAAGTGGTAGTGCTTTGTAAAAGTGTGCACTGAACTCCAAGTTGCAGCCTCTAAGATGTCTTTGGTTGGTACTCCTCTGAGGAAGGCTGCTGAAGTGGCTGCTGCTCTGGTAGAATGTGGCCTAATGCCCTTAGGCACTGATTTGCCATGCTGACAGTAGCAGAAATTAATGCAATGGCCTATCCATTTTGAAATAGTCTGTTTTGAGATGGCCTTTCCTTGTGATCCTGCAGCATTTGCCACTAAAAGTTGCTCAGTCTTTCTGAAAGCTTTAGTTCTGTCCAAGTAGAAGCATAGCTGTCTGTGTATGTCCAAAGAATGCAGAAGTCTCTCACCTTGTTCTGTGGGTTTGGAAAAAAGGTAGGCAAGTGAATGGTTTGGTTAAGGGCCACACTGGACACCACCTTAGGCATAAATGTAGGGTTCATCCTCAGGGAAACCCTGTCTGGATGGAAAATGATAAAAGGTTCCACCGCCATGAGTGCCTGTAACTCCGAGACTCATCTTGCAGAGGTTATTGCTAGGAGCAGAGCTGTTTTCCAGGATAAGAATTTTATATCAGCTGTTGAGGCTGGCTCAAAAGGAGGTAGTGTGAGTTTTTCCAAGACATAATTGAGGTCCCATGCAGATATTGGTGCTCTCCTTGGAGGTCTTATGTTTTTAGCCCCTCTGAGGTACTGCCTTATTAAAGGATGAGAAAAAATAGTTGGTTCCGTATTGTAATGGGCTGAAATGGCAGAGGCATGAATCTTAATTGATGAAAAGGATAGGCCTTTGTCCAGCATCTCAGTTAAGTATTGTAAAATCTGAGGAATATTTGGTACAAACGTGTCAATTCCTTGCTCCTGGTTCCAAGCACAGAATCTCTTCCATTTTTCTGCATAAGATTTTCTGGTACTGGGCCTCCTGGCCTCCAAGATAACATCCATTACAGCTTTGGAAAGAGGAGTGTTCTGAATGGCTACATTATCCCCCATGCTGCCAGATTTAAGGTCCTGAGTTGGCTGTGCAGGATCTGATTGTTTTGTTGGGTCAGTAAGTGACAAGTTTGAGGCAATGTCCAGGCTGGACCTTGAGACAAGTTCTTTAGGATTGGGTACCAGTGCTAGCGTGACCAGTCTCAGGCAATCAGTATAATTTTTGGCTTCTCTTGTCTGACCTTTAAAAGTACCTTGGGGAGGAGAGACAGTGGAGGAAAGGCATATACTGTTAGATTTTTCGAGCTGAAGGATAAGGCATCCACTTTCCATGCTTGCTTGTGATAAATCCTTGTGCAGAATCTCTGTAGTTGGCAGTTGTGAGGGAAGGCAAATAAATCTATGTCTGGGCATCACCATTTCCTTGTTATCATGCTGAAGACTTGTGGATCCAGTTTCCACTCGTGGGGATCCATGAGTTTCTGCTTAGTTCGTCTGCCAGAGTATTTATTTTTCCTGGCAGGAATTGTGCTTGCAGGTGAACTTGATAAATCAATGCTGTGTCCCACAAAGTCATGGCTTGTCTGCAGAGGGGGGTAGGAATGTGTGCCTCCCTGCTTATGTACCGCATGACTGTAGTATTGTCCATCTTTATCAGTAGTTGTCCTCGATGAAGTAGATCCTTGAAAGCTGTCAGGGCATTCTGAACAGCTAGCATCTCTTTTTGATTGATATGAAGATGCATCTGGCTTGCGGGCCATGTGCCCTGAATACATTTTCCTGCCATGTGGGCCCCCCAGGCATAATCTGATGCATCCATTGTTAGTGTTTACCTGGCTGTGGGTAAAGTGAATGGCTGTCCCTTGCTGTGGTGACAAGCCTGTGCCGACCATCGAAACTCCTGTTGCAGGCAGGGAATGAGGGTAATTAATGTTTCCAGGCTGTGGCAATGTTGAGTCCAAACAATTTTTAGATACCATTGTAGTTTCCTCATATGCAGTCTGGCATATGGAATTAGCAGAATGCAGGATGCCATGAAGCCCAAAGCCTGCAGAATTTTTCTTGCAGATAACTGGGTCTTTTTTGCCAACATTTTGAAGTAAGAAGTCAGTTGCCTTTGTTTGTCTAGCGTGAGATAAGCCATCTGGGCAGTTGCATTTAAGCTTGCACCCAGGAATATTATCTCTTGAGAGGGTACTTGTTTTGATTTCTTTTCGTTTACTGTGTACCCTAGGCAAATTAGTAATCTTTTTAGAAACGCCAGATGCTTTAGTAGAATGTCTTTGTTCTCTGCTTGAATAAGGCAGTCGTCTAAGAAAGGATATATTTGAATTCTTCTTTGTCTGCAAAATACAATTACTGGTGCCAGGCATTTTTTGAAGACCCTGGGCGCAGTAGATAAGCCAAAGGGCAGTGCAGAGTATTGGTAGTGCATTGAGCCAGCTATGAATCTGAGGTATCTTCTGCAAGAATGTCTGATTGGGACATGCAGGTATGCCTCTTTTAGGTCCAAAGTTACGAGCCAAGCCTGCTTGCCCAGCATGGGCAGTAGCTGTTGCAGAGTCAACATTTTGAATTTTGGAACATCCAGAAATGTGTTTAGAATAGACAGATCCAGTACTGGTCTCCAGGCTTTGTCCTTTCTAAGCACCAGGAAAAGTCTCGAGTAAAATCCTTGTCCCTGCTCTTGTAGTGGTACTTGTTGAATGGCCCTCATGTCCATGAGAGATGAAACTTGCTTTTGTGCCTCTGCCCATTGATTGTGTGGCAGGTCTGGCATACCTTTTGCCCGTGGCAGGGTGTGAAAGTGGAACCTGTAGCCCTGAGACACTATGTTCAAGACCCATTTGTCCTGGGTAATCATGTGCCAATTTGGTGAAAAAAGTGCAAGTTTTCCCCCTAAGGTGGCTGCCAAAAGATAAGTGCTTGGTTCTGGCAGAGGAAAGTCATTGGGACTGTTTCCTGTATGGTTGTGATTTGTCTTCTCCACTTTTGGAGGTAGAAGCACCCCATTGTTTAGGCCTGTATGAGCCTTGAGGCTGGGATCTGCCTCTGGGGTGTCTGTATCTGCCTCTTTGTGGCCTGTCTGACACTGGAAAGGACCAATTCTTTGTAAGCCAGTTCCTGCTAAATCTGGGTGGCTGTACCTGTAGGAAATCCTTAACTGTCTGCATGGATTTCGCTTTATCCTCCATTTTCTTCATCACTTCTTCTGCCTTATCACCAAACAAAGTATCATGCTGTAATGGAGCATCCAATAATTTTGCTTTAACATGATCAGGCAGATTCTGTTCCTTTAACCAAGCATGCCTTCGAATGACAGAACCCATAACAATGGCCCTGCAAGAGGCCTTCAGTGAATCAACACCATATTGCAAAGTATGCTTTCCCACTTGTTCATCTGCATGCAATAAATCCTGCATTTCCTTGTTGTCAGAACATTCAGAATTTGTCAACATTTTCTGTTTAAGCAGTGACATTAAGTATTGCTGATATTTAAGCATATGAAACTGACAATTCAAAGCCCTTACAGCCAAAGTAGCAGAAGTGTAAACTTTTTTTCTCCCATCTGTCCAGTGCCCTAGAATCCCTATCAGAGGGGACAGGGTTTTTTGCAGTGGAAGCCTTGACCCCTTTGGGACCCTGAGATATAGTTTCTGGGTCAGCAGCAGGGTTTTTATATAGACATTTATGAGAGTCTGGAACCCTGCAGTATCTGTCTGGCTTAGCAGGTGCAGGGGGTAAAGAGTCAGGAGACAGGCCGGACTCTGAAAGTACATCATCTACAATGTCTAGAACAGGTGGAATAGCAAGAGGTCTGTGCTGAGGTAGTAAAAGAAAGTCTCTGAGCCTTTTCTTAGATTCTGAGTAATCTATGCTCTCCCAGTGAAAATGCTCCCTCATGGTATGCAGGGTTTCCCCAAAAGAATAATCCTCAGGAGGAGAGGCTGAAGGAATAGATTCTTCAGCATCAGAATCCTCATAGGGAGGAAAAGAGTATCCCTGTTCAGAAGAGGAATCAGAGGAAAAGTACAGTTTTGTACCTACCATAAATGTAGATGTTCGAGGATCTACATTGCTGCAGTCCTAACTATTGGGGGTAGTCCGCTGTCCAGTCGGCCCGAATACCAAAGTATATGGCTGACGTCGGTCATGGCGCATTAGACTGACGTCAGTACGTCAGGGTACTAATGCGCATGACCGACGTCATATCCTCAGTCTTTTCTTGCCCCAGATGTCAGAAGACCCTAAAAAGACAAGGCCAAAACCAAAACACAGCAAACACACCTGCACCAAAAATATATACAATATATACAAAGGTACCAGAACATAATCTCACCTACACAACCACCCCTAAACACAGAGGGGAAGGAGGGAGGGTAAATTGGACTGCAGCAATGTGGATCCTCGAACATCTACATTTATGGTAGGTACAAAACTGTACTATGTTCTTCATTCCACATTGCTGCAGTCCTAACTATTGGGTAGAATCCCAAAGCAGAGGTAAGGGAGGCTGGCAAATCATAAGGAAGCAGGAGCTGATAACATGCCTTGCAAAATAGCTGTTGCAAAACCAGCCCTAGACTTAGAGTAGAGAGGAAGGTGGTAATGCTTAGAGAAAGTATGCACTGAACTCCAAGTAGCTGCCTCCAAAATATCCTTAGTTGCCACCCCCCTTAGAAATGCTGTTGAAGTGGCAGTAGCCCTAGTGGAATGAGGCCTAATCCCAGCTGGAATCTCTTTGCCATGATGGGAATAACAAAAGGCAATGCAAAATCCAATCCACCTAGAAATAGTTTGTTTTGACACAGGCTTGCCCTGTGAACTCAGAGCAAAAGAAACAAACAACTGCTGAGACTGTCTAAAATCCTTAGTCCTGCTTAAATAATAACGCAATTGCCTGTGTACATCTAAAGTGTGCAAAATCTTTTCCCCTTTATTTTGGGGATCTGCATAGAAAGTAGGCAAATGAATAGTTTGGTTTAAAGCCACACTAGAAACCACCTTAGGCATAAAGGAAGGATTAGTACGTAATGATACCCTATCCTTATGAAAAATCAAAAAAGGCTCAACCGCCATAAGGGCCTGTAACTCAGAAACCCTTCTTGCAGAAGTAATGGCCAACAAAAAAGCAGTCTTCCATGACAAGTATTTCAGGTCAGCAGTAGCTGCAGGCTCAAAAGGTTGTAGAGTAAGTTTCTCCAACACAAAATTGAGATCCCAAGCAGGAGTAGGAGCTCTACATGGGGTCTTATATTCTTTGCCCTCTAAGAAATTGCTTGAACAAAGGATGTGAAAACAATGGTGGGTCACAATCATAGTGAGCTGAAATTGCTGCAGCATGAATCTTAATGGAAGAGAAAGACAAACCTTTGTCCAACAACTCAGTAAGATATTGAAGAGCCACACTCAAATTAGGCTCCGAAATCTCCAAATTCTTTGCTGCAGTCCAAAATAAAAATCTCTTCCATTTTTCTGCGTACACTTTCCTTGTACTAGGTCTTCTGGCTTCCATAATCACATTCAAAACTTGTTGAGGAAGTTGAGACCTGCTGTCTTTCAAAACAGAATATGCCAGGCTGTTAGATGAAGAGTTTGAAGCTTGACATTGAGCAGATGACCGTCCCTCTGAGACAATAGGTGTGGAATCAAGGGTAAAGGCCATGGAGGCTTCCTTACCAGACTCCTCAGTAATGGGTACCAGTGCTGCCGAGGCCAATCTGGAGCTATTAAAATCATCCTTGGCTTGTCTTGTCTGACCTTTAGAAGCACCCTTGGGAGAAGAGGCAGAGGTGGAAAAGCATACACATGAAGATTTTTCCAACTGAAAGAAAGAGCATCCACTTTCCAAGCTGTGTGATGAAATCCCTTCGTGCAAAACTTTGGCAGCTGGTGGTTTAGTGGAGAAGCGAACAGATCTATGTCTGGAGTTCCCCATGACACTGTCAATTTTTGAAATACATGAAGATCCAGTTTCCACTCGTGGGGATCCATGATTTGTCTGCTTAACACATCTGCTAAGGAGTTCTGTGCTCCCGGCAGAAACCTTGCCTGAAGAGTTAGTTGCAAGCTGAGCGCAGTCTCCCATAAAATCATTGCTTGCCTGCACAATGGGTAAGAATGTGTTCCCCCTTGTTTGTTGATGTACCACATGACAGTTGTGTTGTCCGTTAGAATCAACACCCACCCTGGAAGAAGTAACTCCTTGAAAGCCATTAATGCAAACTGGACTGCTAACATCTCTTTCATGTTGATATGTAGATGCTGTAGTCTGGCAGGCCACTTGTCTTGTATCCACTTTCCATCTAGATGAGCTCCCCAAGCAATGTCTGAGGCATCTGTCGTTAGAATCTGACTTGCCTCTGGCTGGGTCACAGAGAGTCCCTTGTTTAGGTGACATTCCTGAGCCCACCACAAAAATTCCTTTTGAATGCAAGGTATTATTTGAATGACAGTGTCCAAATCCTGGCAGTGCTGTGTCCATAGATTTTTGAGATACCATTGTAGCTTCCTCATATGCAGTTTGGCATTGGGAAGCACCAGAATACAAGATGCCATGAACCCTAAGGCTTGAAGGACTGTCCTTGCAGTCAGCCCGGACTGAAGAGATAATTGATGGAAGTAACTGGAAAGATTCTTTTGTTTGTCCGGGGTTAAAAAGGCCATCTGGGCTGCTGTATTCAGTCTCACACCCAGAAAGCACATGTCTTGAGAGGGTACTAGACTGGACTTTATTTCGTTCACAGAATACCCTAGGCATCTTAGCACTGCTATGACATATTCCAAATGCTGTAGAAGGTCTTCCTTTTCTTGAGCCAGAATCAGGCAGTCGTCCAAGTAAGGATAGATTTGAATTCCTTTTAGCCTGAAGTAAGCTATCACTGGAGCCAGAACCTTTGTGAATACTCTGGGCAGTAGATAAGCCAAAGGGCAATGCAGAGAACTGATAATGAGAATTTCCAGCTCGAAAATGCAGATACTTTCTGCAACTTAGTCTTATAGGTACATGAAGGTAAGCTTCCTTGAGATCTAAAGTTACCATCCAGTGATCTTTGCCCAGCAGAGGTAAAAGCTGTTGTAACGTCAACATTTTGAACTTTGGAATGTCCAGATAAGTGTTGAGGATAGATAAATCCAAAATTGGTCTCCACGTGTTCCCCTTCTTTGGTACTAGGAACAGGCGAGAATAAAATCCTAGGCCCCTTTCTGGCACAGGAACTGACTGAATGGCTCCTATTTGGAGCAACAGAGAAATTTGCTTGCGAGCCTCTGTTCTTTGTAGAGGAGGAATGTCTGGCATGCCTTTGAAAGGAGGCAAGGTATGGAAATAAAACCTGTAACCGTGGTGAATGATATCCAGAACCCATTTGTCTTGGGTAATTAAATCCCAATTTTCCTTGAAAAGAGACAGCCTTCCTCCTAGAGGTGCCGCCAGGCGAGAATGTACTGGCAGCTGAAAAGGCAGGTCATTGGGTCTGCTTACGAAAGGACTGACCCCTGCCCTCACCAGAAGTCTGAGCAGGTGAACTCCCTGTCCTAGGCCTAAAAGAACCATGAGCTCTGCCCCTACCACGTCTAGACCTACCCCTAGACTGGGAATCATAAGCAGGATAAGTCCACCCCTTAGTAGGCCAATTTCTACTAAACTTCGGAGGCTGCACCTGCAAAAAATCTTTAACAGTTTGCATAGACTTAGCCTTGTCCTCCATTTTCTTCAAAACTGCTTCCACAGGCGAACCAAACAACACATCAGACTGTAAAGGAGCATCCAAAATCCTTGTCTTAACATGCTCAGCTAAATTCTGATCTCTCAACCAGGCGTGCCTACGAAGAACAGAACCAGTGGCAGCCACCCTGGAGGAGGCCTGCACAGCATCAAAACCGCACTGCAAGGAATGTTTACCCACCTGTTCAGACACATGAACTAAATCCTGCAACTCTTTACATTCAATACCTTCGGCCAGAGCATCCACCTTAGATTTCAACTGTGAAAGAAGATAATTTTGATACTTTAACATGTGAAACTGACAATTCAATGCCCTCATGGCTAAAGTGGAAGAAGTATACACTTTCTTACCCCATCTATCCAAAGCCCTTGCCTCTTTATCAGGAGGGACAGGATTTTTAACAACTGAGGCCTTCACACCTTTAGGCCCCTGAGAGACAGTTTCCGGGTCTGCCCTAGGACTCTTAAAAAGATACTTATGAGCTTCAGGCACCCTATAATACCTATCCGGTTTAACTGGGGCAGGAGGCAAAGAATCAGGATTCAGGGAAGCCTCTGCAAACACATCTTCCACCACATTCAAGACAGGAGGTATAGCTAAAGGCCTATGCTGGGGTAAAAACAAGAATTCCCTAAGCCTTTTCCTGGAATCAAAGAAATCTTGACCTTCCCATTTAAAATGCTCCCTCATGGAATGCAGAGTCTCTGAAAATGAAAAATCCTCAGGAGGAGAAGCAGAAGGAGTAGAATCATCCACATCAGAATCAGAATAAGGAGGGTACTCCTGCAAGTCTTCAGCCGAAGCCTCCGAAGCCTCCGAGCATTGCTCAAAACTCTCAAACTCAGGTTCCACCCTAGGCCTCTTATCAGGAGGGGGCATAGAACCCCTTATCATAGTAATCAAATCCTCTGCCATTTTAAGCATATGTTTCTTAGGCAAGGACCCTGAAGCACTAGGAGAAACCCCCACTGAAGCTAAACTTGGCCTGCCCCTCAAAGAAGCCTTGGAAACAGAAGGGGAGGCTCTAACCACCTTAGGAAGAGAGGGAAGAACAGCCACCTGAGAAGCCCCCTCAGCCTGGCCTACTTCCTGAGAGGATACATCCTGTAACAGTAAAGTCTCTCCCTGAGACTCCAAAGAAACACCTGGCAAAACCTCCGGCTCCACTGAGCCTTCTAAAGAACCGACGTCTGGGACTGTCGGTTCCTCCACTCTAGGCTTTGCTGCTTTATCTTTGCGTTTTTTAGCCGAAGCCGGCGTCGGAGCATCCGATGGCATTTTATAATTACAACGCTTCCCAAACACTAACCTGGCACAGTCTAACCTTCTCTTAATAGTGCGTTTGTTAAATCTAGCACAAGAGCGGCATCCAACAACGTCGTGCTCAGGCCCTAAACAAGGTATACACAAAGTATGGTAATCCCTATGAGGTATCTGTTTCCCACAAGAAATACAGTTATTTACTTTTTCTGACATCCGGTTAAATACTGAGGCAAGAAAAAACCAAAATATTCCCCAACGGGGTACTTAGCCAACTTTGATTCGGTCTGAAACTCTGACTTCAGAAACTTTCAGAACGCCAACCTGCACTCGCAAAATTGCTTCTGCATCGGACCATGCGGCAAAAAAGACTGAGGATATGACGTCGGTCATGCGCATTAGTACCCTGACGTACTGACGTCAGTCTAATGCGCCGTGACCGACGTCAGCCATATACCTTGGTATTCGGGCCGACTGGACAGCGGACTACCCCCAATAGTTAGGACTGCAGCAATGTGGAATGAAGAACATCTGAAACCTGATCAGAAGAGTCATATTCTGTCTCTTGCCTAGGCCTCTTATCAGGAGGGGGATGGGAACCCCTGATCAAAGTAATTAGGTCTTTCGCCATTTTAAGCATCTGTTTCTTAGGCATTGTAGTCTGTCCAGGAGAATGCTGTACTTGTTTCTTTGTCTTTAGAGCTGTTTTAGTCTTTGAAGTTGAGGTTGGCTTGACATATAACTGTGTAGGTCTGAAAACACCCTCAGAAGCCGATGCCTGCTCAGCGGCTCCAGACCCATCTGAGGGAATAGTTTCCGAGAGTCCAATACCTTGAGTATCCAGAGGCCTAGTCGGCTCCATGTGGGAGTCGGAAGCGGCCTGTGGCTTTAAGGTAGCGGGCGTCAGGGGCTGCGAAAGCGCTTCACTGAGAACCGGCGACTGGCCTAGCGGGGGCCTCATCGTCGGTTTCGGACCTCAGATGCCTGTCCTTTTCCTTTTCCTTGTGCTTTTTATAAACTCCAGTCATCGGCTGTTCCTAGGCAAGGAATACAGTAAGAATTAAAAATCCTTATGAGGTATTTGCTTCCCACAAGAATTACAATTGTTAACTTTTTCTGATATCGGTCTAGAGCAAGAAAAAAGTTTCCCCAATGGGGTAATTAGCTTTAATGAAGACTTCGGATCTGAAATTCGATTTTGAAAATCTCAGGAGTCAGCTGACCGGCACTTGCAAACTGCTTTTGCTTCGGGCACCGCGCGGCAAGAAAGACTGAAGAAAATGGCGTCAGCTGCATCTTTTATACCCCTGGTGCACTGATGTCAGGGAAGAGACGACGGCAACCGATGCCGGACCAAGACTTTGGAATTCAGGCCGACTGCGGGTAGCCTGCCAGCAGGATAACCCAAGAGTAATGACTGCAACAGTGAAACACGATGAACATCTGTTGGGACAGAATAAACCATTTGTATGGTTGCATGCCTTTAAAGCAGCACTACAACTACTTTAAATTGAACTATAAAATAGTCATTCAAGGCACAGACCTCTATCCCACTGGAATACACTGCACTCCTAGTGGGAAGTAAATCTAGTATCCCACATAAACACATTTGTTAACTGCAGTGAAACACAGATTACTACATCTATGAAACACTTTGAAATTTATGGTTACCAGTTCTTCTTGCAACCGTTACATCTGTAGTTACTTACTTTGTTTCTGACTTTTTCTGCAACTTCTGTTTGCAGATGACTGAGTGCTGTATATTTTTCACTTGCCTTATGTCAGTTTGCAGGAGTTTAGGCTGGCAATGATTATGTACTTTTAGCTGGGGTATACACTGCCAACTGTGTACGTGAATCTCTGTGGAACTGCAAAGAAACAAGAACTTCGATCAGCACTTAAATTATTTAATATGCAAAGCTTTCAAGTAGAATACTCTTTTTCAATGCAATATAACACAGTCATTTTAAACGGAATATATAAGCCAATAAAAATCAATCAGTTAATTACATGATACACTCATTAAATTTACAAAGCCCGGAATTTTTAAAAGGAATATTGTTTCAGTTTTAAAACTGGTTTCACACTGTTCATAACATTAAGACCTGCTGCATGGTCAACCCTAAAATAATTTATCCATTTATATTCTGCAAATTCAATAAATGCAACTAAGTCACCTCCGCATTTATTTCTATAGATCCTTTGGATAGCTCTAAAGTTAAATGTGTGTTCTTTGCCCATTAATTCATTGGGCTTGTATAATGCATTTTTTCTCAACACCCCTGTGTATCTATGTATATGACTAGAAAAATGGTTTTAGTTGCATTTCTAAATATTTCAAAATAGGTACTGTTACCCATTTGTTCCCAGATACTACTGGTCTCATCGGAGGTCTAATTTTATTCTTATAAAGTTTAGGCAGACTATATATCTAGGGAATAACAGAGTTAGATATGTACATATAATTATACATCTCAGTAGTAATAGCATTTCCAAGAATCAAATCATGCAGCAGACTTTAATTTTATATACAGTACTCTCTGCATAAGTTTTATTAACTTTCTTAAATGTATCAAGGTCTAATAAAATCTCATTAACTCTATATACTGTTCATGATCCATAATAACGTCATGCCACCTTTGTCAGCTGATTTTATGACTATATCTTACATATTACATAGCTTATACAATGCTTGCCTTTCATTCAAGCTCATATTATTGCTCACACATCATATAAAATGCATTTACAATGGGGTACTAATGGGTATAAATGTATTACACCTTTTCAAATTTCACTAACATGAGTCATATCAGTTCTATAGAACAACTTCAAATCCAAGTTGCATATGAACAATCTCAATTCAATGAGAAAATCATTTAAGTCACCTTCTGTTGATGGAATGAACATTAGTCCCTTATTAAAAATAGATAATTATATTTCAGCAAATACATGGTTTGATAAATTATCTGTCTTTACAGCCTTTACCTGTTGATTTCAGACTGGCTTCTAGTTGTTGGACCAAAATACATGATTCCCTCTCCCTCAACTCCTTTTTGTGAGCATGTTATTTTGTGTGACAGCTCTTGAGGACAGTATTTGTATTATAATATGAGGAGATGCTAAAAAAATGTCTTCCATCCTTTGTATAGGCATATCATTATCATGTCTAGGATTATTATCCGTTATTGTGTCTCTAGGCCACTGTTCTGTGTTATTAGTGGCTACATTTGTAACAAGTTTGAAGGTGTCCAAATCCCTAATAGCTTCAATGCATCTAGTAACATTAAGAGCTGATGTAATTCACTACTGCAAACAGTTTTTGTCATACTAATAAATTCAACATTAGAGGGGGAAACTTTACTTTTCCAATTTTTAGTAATTACTTTTCTGGCTATAGAAAGAATAGACCAAAGAAGAGGCACTTGGGTTTTTGAAATTATCTCCGGAATCATAACATTAAATAAAACTAAAGATTTAGAATTATTACAACTATCTGACCACAGAGCTTGAATGAAGTTATTAATTTCTTTCCAGAAAGGGGAGATGACTTCACATTCATATACCATATGTGTCCAATCAGCTATTATTTCAGAATAACATCTACAGCATTTAATTATTTTGATTTATACATAATTGTAATTTTGTAGGACTGACAAAAGCTCTCTGTAAGAATTTCCAAGTGAAGCTTTTCCAATATAATAAAGATGTAGTTTTATTTGTAAATTGTAATATTATGTTCTTGTATTCTTCTGAGAAGTCTTCATTATTCATTTTTGAGGAATAGTTCCAATAGGAATTCTCAAAACATGTGAAATCTAACTTAAGAATTTTATAAATTTGTGACAAATATGATTTATTTTTCATTGATATTTATTAAGAATTTCAATAATTTGGGGAATGACTTCTTATCTAGGTTAAATATCTTTTTATTCTCTGTTCACAAAGTCTCTAAATATTAAAATTAATCAATTCTGAGAATCTTGATTGTATTTGGACCTTAAATTTTCAATATATATATATATATATATATATATATATATATATATATATATGGGTCTACCTGAGAATGCCGAAAGTTCTAAATGCCGACGACGAGAACACTGGAAGATTGACAACGGAGAAGACCGACAGTTGAGAATCCTGACTCTGAGAACACCGACATGTTAAGGTAAGTGTGCAATAGGGATGGACGTTAGGGTCAGGATGTGGGTCAAGTAAGTGTGTGATAATGACGGATGTTAGGCTAGGGTGCGGGTCAGGTAAGTGTGTGATAGTGACGGACTTTAGGTTTAGGGGCGGATTAAATGAGTTAGGGTTAGGGTGCGGGTAAGGTAAGTGTGCGATAGTGATGGAACTTAGGGTTAGGGTTTGGGTTAAGGTGTAGTGCATAGATAGTTGTGTATGTAAGGTTTAGTGTAGGTTTGTAAGTTTTTTGGTGTGCTTGTGTTGTGTGTGTGTTTTTCGGGAAAGGTATTTGTTTTGTTGATTGTCGGGATTGTGGTTTGTCAGGCATGTGAAGTTTCGTATTTTTGAACTTTCGGTTTCTTTCGGTTTTGTCGTGTCGGTTATTTCATTGTTGGTGTTTTGGCATGTCAGTGTTATCAGGTAGACCTATATATATATATATATATATATATATATATATATATATATATATATATATATATATATATATATATATCAATACCATTCAAGAATTGATGCCAATAAATTACTTCTTTGTTTCAAAAATACCATTTTGTTGAAGTTATGAGTTTCTAAGCAGTCATTTGTATATGCAATTGGATACATAGAAAATATTAAGTCTTTAAAACAATGGTTAGAATATGTGAACTTCTGGATAGAGGAAATGATGCTATTTAAACAGGGAATTTGAAAAGAGGGTGTAATTCCATTTATGCAAAAATCTTTTAATAACCAGATAAACTATTAGTGACTATTTGCTTTTGACTGGTTGTGATATATTATTTACTAATAATATTTATTGATGTATTTCTTTCCATTATGAGTCATAAGATGAATTTATCCATAACGCTTTAACTTTTACATTTGTTGAAGTGACACGCAGTTGAATATCAGGGAATCCTATTCCACCATTAACCCAACCATTTCTGTGCCAATCTACGGAAACTCTTGGTTTATTAGGATGCTAAAAACATTTAATTTGAAGATTACTTATCTTCTTCATCATTTTTTTGTGGAGATAGTACTAAAGATTGTAAGACAAACAATATTTTAGGGAGAATTACCATCTTAATAAGCATTAATCATTCTTCCATGGTTAAGAAGAATTTGTTCCAATTTGTAACTAAACTTAAAAGTTTATCAACAACCTGTTGAAAGTTTGTTTGTATCATTTCTTTACTATTAGGCATAATGGTTATATCAAGGTATTTGATTTCATTGCGATTCCAATTGAAGTTTGAATATTTTTTGTATGAGTTTTTTAATTTTTATTAATACTGTACTTCTTTTATTATGATTAAATCTTTAGTTTAAGATTTCTTCAAACTGACTCAGAACTAATTATATTTTGTAATGAATTATCTATATTTTCTATGGTTAGTAAAATATCAGGAACAAAGAGTTGAATCTTTAGTTTGAAATCTTATTTTATTTTGATGCCATTAATGTTCTTATTGGATCTAATACTACTTGCAAAGGGTACTATAGCTAATCCAAAAAGTAAAGGTTATAATCAACAGCCTTGTTTTGTGCCTTTTTATAATTTAAAGGAATTAGAAAGAAAATAACCTATTTTAACATAAGCACAAGAGTTATTATATAACTTAGATTTAATGCAATTACCATTAATTCATGTGAGAAATTATATGCTAAGTGTTTTAAACAGGTGCAACCTCTTGCCATTTCTTCAAGCATCAAGCATTCAGGATATTTATTGCCATAAGTGGGCATTTTAATAATCTGAAGATTTCTAGGTACAATGCCCATATCAAGATAAGCAGAAAAAACTCAGATGCTGCCACTGTACACTAAATAGACTGTACCTTATAATCCAAAGTGGGTATTACAGCTACAAGTCCATTGTCAGTAATTTCACCACAACAAACAGAAGGAAAAGGGCAACAAGGAAATGCTCGATATTTGGAAGAAGGTAAAGCAGGAACAGATATACAGAATGTATAAGGTATCAGAAACAATAAGAAAGGCAAGGTCAGAAAAGATGGATGATCTTCAAAACTTTTCAAGGAGGAACAACATCAGAATAATTGGAATACAAGAGACAGTGGGCAACAGTGAACTGGAGCAGATTTAAATGCAGATATTACAGGAAAGAATCATACTACCAGGAAATATAGAAAATGCATAGAGTCAGGCAGTAGCATTCAGCAACAGGAACCCGACCAAGACATGTTTTGGCATGCTTCCATTCCTTTGCAGTAAAAGATAAAATAATAAGGCAAGCACAATGATTTCAAGTTATCCCATTTGCAGGGATGTTTGTAAAGCTGATTATGAATTAGTCTAAAACCCTATATAGCAAATGGGAAACTATGCTGGAGGTATTAACTGAATTAAGAATCTGAGTGTAAACAACCCTCAAAGAACATAATGTTCAGCTTGGATGGTATGTCTAGAGGAAGGATTATGCTGAATGTCAGCAATGTTGAAAGCAGGGAGGGGTCAAGAATAATAAGGGAATACAGATAATTATGTGGATTGAGGGATCATTAAATACTATCAGAAGAGAATACAGAAAGAGTTGAAGATGATGGGGGAGAAACATTGTTCAATTACTGGAAACAAAACTGAAAAACAGGGACAGGGAGAAAGTTCTTTGTTATGACCATCCAAAGGGAAACATGGATATCAAAGCAGAGAGAAGAAAGAAGGAAGTGGTAACTGTATTTTGTAGAGGACCTCTAAAGTCTTTACAAGTGATAAAAAGCATAATAGATAGATCATCTGACAGTGAAGGGTGGAAGGTACACTCTAGACAACAGCAAATATATACTTACCAAATGGAGATGAAGGTTTCTAGAAAGAGTTTTTTGCTAACTGGCACAGACAAAAATTTGAAATAGAGATAATTGGGAGGGGGACTACAATGTCACAAAAAAAACTGGAACTGGGTTGTATGGAAGCAGGGAATATAACTAAATATGAGATAAGACTTAAGAATGAAAAGAGTGTGGCTGGGCATATCAAAGGATGGTCATATGGAGAGAAAGGTATCCAAGTGAGGGGGAATTCATCTTCACATGAAGCATTTTCATGAAGGCAAATAAATTATGCTCTTAAAGGAGAACCATGCCCTCAGACCAAAACAATGAAACATGTTTATTTCATCATGAATTGATGTTTCCTACATTTTAACACCAGTTTTGAACTCTATATACTTTTTTAATATTTTTAAATGTAATTCCAGAATCAGCCCACATGGGGTCCAATATCTTCATAGCTTTATAGGTAGGAACTAGGCTATTGGCCCTAGGGCCTATATAGGCCTACCCAAAAAGGTACCCTGGCTTTCGCCACCCAAGAAAATTATTTTCCTGTGCCCCTGTCAAGCAGAGCCCCAGAGGTGATCCCCAGGGAGAATTTCCTATTTCGCATCCAATCAAGATTTTTCTTGAAGAGTGCTAATTGTTAGATTTTATGAATATAAGTCTGAAATTAATTATGTTGTAAATATGCTGAAAGAAAAGGCTTGCTTAAATGCAGAAACAGAGTTTAGTAATATGTGATCAGCAGTCATACTAAATGACCATGGCTTGGAAAAGGAATCTGCTGAATGGACATTTTTCCCTTACAGACTCAAACAGGATGTATGCAAGAGCAAAAATACAAAATCTGCTTTTAAAGAATGGACATTTTTCCCTTACAGACTCAAACAGGATGTATGCAAGAACAAAAATGCAAAATCTGCTTTTAAAGAACACTGACATGTTATTCTGCATATAAAAAATGGACACAATATGTTTCCAAAAACAACAGGATATGTTTATGACACTGTGACAATGTGTTTTCTTAAAAATATGTTTTTCTGCATGGAATACAGGATATGACACAAGAACAGATGTTTTTATACAAAGATCCAAATAAAATACAGGATGTTCACACTGTCAGAAAAGCTGATCTCTGACAATGTGTTTTCTCAAAAATATGTTTTTCTGCATAAAAAAACAGGATATGCTTATCAGCATTGGTGCAAGAACATATGTTCATATACACAGATCCAAATAGAATACAGAACAATGTGTTTCCTCAAAAATATGTTTATGCATGACTAAAAAGTGTATATAAAGAGCTGTATAAATCCAGCTATGTTAGAGGTATGGTAGGGACACAAGTCCTAGGGTAAATGTTATATCTCTCACATCCTCTGTACTATATGAGAAGTAAAGTTGGAACAGTACTTTTAAGTTGCAACGTGTTTCCGTTTAGTTTATTATAAAACGTTATTTGTTACTGCTCTCTAAAGTTGATGCTGCAAAGTATATTCTCTCATCAGTGTATATTCTGCAAGTTTCTGTATGCAACAGACTGTGAATGCAAATATAACCAGACTTTGAATTTTAGCAGAATCCAGCCAGCAAGACTGAGTGTCTTAAGAACACTGCAAATCCATCCCACAGCAAGAAGCAGCAAGCAGTAAGCAGAGAGAGCTCAAAATATTTTTTCACTAATGAGGAGCTTTGTTTGATATAGATAGATAATTTGTTCCAGAGTATGAGAAGTGTCTGGGACAGGAATCTATCCCTCCAGCATGTTCTGTTTATTGTGGTGACAAGGTTTAGGTCCCTAGAGCGTGTAGCTCGGAGGAATTGGGATTTCCTTAAATGGAGCATGTCCAACATCTCTGGGTCTGACATACATTGACGTTACATGTGTCTTCTTTTCATCAGTCAGGTTTAATTACCATTTCTTGCTTTTCAATGACTACTTAAAAAACAAACAGGGATAATCACACAGAACAGTATTTCTAAAGTATTTCTAAAGTTGCCAATTTAAATTTTTTGCTATGCCTGAGTTGTAGTCCTTAAACCTATCTCCTCTCCCCTAAACACGCTCCCTTCTTAATCTGTGAAAGTGGCAAATTTGAGCTGTTTGCTGCTGTGACTGATAGATCACAGCAGAAGATAAAGTTCATGTGCTGAGAATACTGTTCTGTGTGATTATCCCTGTTTGTCTTTTAATATGTGTTAATTTCCTACTTATGCTCTTTAACCTGAACAGGGCTGTGATATGACCCTGTTAAGATAAAGCTGATAATGAACATGAGCAGGGTAAGCACTAGAGAGATCAGCAGCCCAGAGTGACCGATCTCAGTGTTTACTCTGGATTTTAAGAAGAGCCAATACTCCTGATCATAGATGGTTTTCTCTTTCAGGGAGTTTTATAAATACTGCTAGAACACCAGCTACTATGACTGTCAACTTCTTTACTAAAGAATTCTGTATGATGCCAAAAACAGTAGCTGAGTAAAGCAACAGAATCAGAAATGATTTTTACATATTACTCTAATTCACTTAAAGAACTGCTGTGGTGGTGCTGCGGTAGCGTTGTCGCCTCACTGTATGACGTTGTCCTGTTTGATTCTCAGCTAGAGCGTCTTCTGTGTGGAGACATGCGTGAATGGGAGTACCTTTGTTGAAGGTTGTGTGTCAGAGCTGGCAACTCGGCACATAAAAATTTACTGCCAATCATTAGCGGGCCGGAGTTCCGCTGTGGTGACCCCTTACCAGGAAAAGCTGAAAGACACAACAACTCTAATTCACTTAAAAAGTTAACAGAATAGCACCTGTTGCATCAACATGCATTTTTTGGACAATAAAGTATAAACTTATGATGTCAGGATTTATCAGCTGTCTGTAATCCTCAATGGTTTACCATCAAATCAAACATTTTACAAAGGGTAGAGCAAAATTTTGAGGAAAAAAATCAGGGAAGGTCTGTGAAATCAAGGATAGTGATAGGTATGCATTATTCCTCAATGAGGTAAAAAGTGACTTACCCCTTGCTGCTATTTGAGGACTACTAAACAGCAGTCACTGATCTGGTGTAGCAGTACGAGTGTTGCACAATGTTTTGCTATTTTTAAAGAAATAAGTACAAGCTAATATTGATATGGCTTATGTTTTTGTGTGCAAAAAATATCATGCATTTTATCTGTGCACACACCACATAATGCAAGGACATGTACATAATTTTTCTGAGTATCAGTTATAAATGCAGCTGACAAAATATTTATATTTCAAAAGTAAGGCATAAAATATATCACAGAATATTCAGATACTTAGATTTTCTAGGAGTCTGTTGCCCCCCCACTCCCCAGACTGTATAACTGGATGCATACCTCTCAACTGCCCAGAGTTTTGCAGAATGTCCAGATTTTTGCCTCAAAATTTCAGTCTGTTCATCATAAAATCTGTAGTTTTCTGGCAAATCAGTGGGATGGCCTGAGGAATGAAATCACTAAATAATGACATACATTTGGGTTTCTGACTTTGTATTCATTAGAAAATGAATTTTAACACAAACCCTTTTATTCTAGCTACTTTCAAAGTTTATAAGAGCAATATTTAAAATATATCCCTATTTTTGGGCCTTTGTCCCTCCATTTTGTCAGGCTTTGTCCAGATATCTTGGCCTAGGAGGCTGAGAGGTATGACTGGATACAGGGTGCCCCTTAATCATCCTTGATTCTATGGGGGGATCCCACGAAAGCTGTTGTTGTTTGGGGAAAAATGAGGACATAAAAGTGGATTATTTTTTTGATTAAGCAGTTTATCCTGAACAAGGCTATGATATGACCCTGTTAGAACAAAGCTAATAATGGCCTCTCTCAACCACACCCATTCAAAAACCATCTCTGCAAAAGTGTGTGTGTGTGTGTGTGTGTGTGTGCACAGAAAGTTACTGTAGGTTATATATTTGGCAGGGGGTGGGGGCGGGGAGACTGGGGATTGTGTGGTTATTACTTCTTTAATTTTCATCACAGTCAAACCTTAGAGGTGTGCACAAACTTGTGTTTGGGTTGTGGACAGTGTGGAAATTGTTTCTATTACTTTTCTCACAGACCACACAGGTGTACAAAAGGTAACTATAGGTATGTAGGGGCAGTGAACTGTCTAGGATCAACAAAATAGAATACATTACTGTAATCATCATTTTTTCATTTCCTCTCAATTTCAGGTCAGGCATGTATACTGGTGGCTACTTTTGGGGGTTGGGGTGAGGAGGCATGATGTGTATACATAATTCAGCTGGCAAATTGAACCTCTGCTTTCATCCCAATCTAACACCAGAGGGACGCATAGGCAGTGACCATCTTTTTTTTTTTTTTTTTGAGGTTTAGGGATGCATGCAATATTTCCAGTTAAGCCCTGTGCATCATTATAACACTTGTTTTGTTAGTTTATTGTGCATTAATATTTTGTCAGCTTTGAACATTAAGTCTTGGGCACAACTTATGTCATTCCTTGAAAAAAAATTAAATTCTTTTCTTACTCATGATTTTTATTTAGTCCACCACTTGATTAAAAGGATGGGAAATGCTCCAAAATGCATTACCCAGCATCTATGACTCCTATGGCTTCGGCTTCTGGGTGCACTGGTTTAAATGAGTTATTTGCTGAATGGTTATTACAATACTGTCTTAATCAGGAAATGTGTGTTAAAAGGATGCAAGAAAAACAAAAGCTGAACAACAAAATGAATTTCTTTCCTTAATCATAATTTATGTTCAAGCCATCATTGATGTAAAGGTTGTCTAAAAAAAAAAAAAACTTTACAATTCTCATCAGAGCATACAGAAAGAGAGTAAGGCAAAATGTGAGAAAAGAAATTAAAAAGTAATGTGCATGGTATAGGGAGCATTGGAGGGTGTGTGTGTGTGTGTGTGTGTGTGTGTGTGTGTGTGTGTGTGTGTGGGGGGGTCAAATACAGGAGGTAGTACCTAGGTCACTATTTCTCCCAAATCCAGTCCTGTACATAGAGTTGTTGTAAATATTAATTGTTGCAACTAAATGTCTGTAACTGTGAATGTTCCTTTGGGAGATGGGCCAACACAGTATGGTACATAGGCCTGTTGTAATGTAAGAGCATTGTAGCTGCAGGTCAGTCTGTGCATGCTACCTTTAAAAGTTTGCAGCATGAACTAAAAGGTTGTTTAGGAGAGATTGCAGTGACAGGGTGATATTTAGCTTGGAAGTGCCTAGGGGCCCCCCAAATTAACATTTGTTGGGGTCTCCCAAAATGCTAACATCAGCCCTGCCTACATGAAGCTGCATCAGATGGGTCTTTACCATCTTTAGGTATTACAACCACCACAGTTTTTTCCAGGATGTTGGTGCTTCTCCTCCTTTTAATATACTTTAAAAAAAAACTTGTGTATCTTTATGACTTTCTTCCCTCCTAGCATCCAAACTTCTACCAAAATGCTATCTGTTCCTGGATAATTTCCTATAGATCAGTTATATATCATACTTTTTATCTCATCTCCTCCTATCTTAACTGTTAGTTGTTGAGCCTCATTTATCTCTAATCTTGGCATATTTAATATTTTCATTTCCCCACTTCTCTGCTTTATATAAATACCTCTACAGGATCTCTGGTTATTTTTCTTGTTATAGGCTCCCTAAGTTTCGGAAAAAAACTTTTCTACTTTCTGTTGCCAAAAGTTTTTGTGGTCTGTAGTTAATATCAAAAGACAGTTGCATATCAGCAAGATGTGACAATGCTAGGAGAGGGTCAAAAATGTTTCTGACAGCACCCAGGAGCAACAATAAAAAGGTGCTATTAGTGAGAAGGAAATGGAAAAGTACAGGGAGGAAGTAGGTGACATAAAAGAGGTAGCGATCCTGATATACCTGTATGTTCGAATCACAGTACAAGATATGAGAGAAACTTGGAGGAAGTTGGAAAAAAGGTGAGAGCTACTCTCAAGAAATGGGGGGGGGTGTAAGAGATATTCTCCACAAAGTAGGGAGTACACATATATATTGCTTGGGAGAATTAACTAAGCACGGATGATGATACTACCAATAAGCCTGCAGCTTCTCACCAAAACGCATATAGCCCCACCCCCGGGACAAAAGGCTACAGTAAATGGGAAAAGGCATAGACTGTGTCAATAAAGGTAAGGAGAAAAGAGTGAGAAGGGTGGGAATGAATTGGAAAAGGATGGTTGGAGGCTTCCATATACCCCAACATATGCAATGACATGCAACATCATTCACACAATAGAAGCAGAAGTGAAGGAGGTTAAACAAAAGAGATGGTACTGTAGAAGGACACATGGAGAAGCTTACAAAAGGACATGCATGAAGCAGAACTAAAAGTAATAACATACAGGAAGTGGGGTGGGGAGAGATCCCCAAAAAGTATTGGGAAAATGGTGGGTGCAAGGATAGGGAGGAGAAATGAAGGAGTCTGGAAAAACTAGTGCAAGAGGAAGATTTAGTATACTGAGAAATAGTAAAAATAGTGTAGAAGTTAATGTAAAAATATAGAATATATAAAATGTAGAATACAATAGGCCTAGTGGTTGAAAATGTTTACACAGTTCTACCAACAACATGAATCAGAGTGAGGTGGAAAAATATTTAAAAAATGGCATGCCTAGTAGCAGGGCATTCAGAGTTTGAAGGTGGAAAAGTAGTTTGTGTCAAGAGGAGAGTAAAAATACCTGCAAAAAATAGAAACCGTTAAGTATGAAATTAAAGAAGTTGTTCCAGTTGAGATTTCTTTGTTACTAAGACATCCTTAGAAAGGCTGGAACAGTCCCTGACAAGAAAAATGACAAAATGATGATGTTCAAACAGCCAGTGACTCCTGCATTCATTAGTTCTGTACAGCACTGGGCCAGGATTCTAAATAAAGATTATAAGGAAAGTCACTATCAGACTGAGGTTGTCACAACTTTGGAAAACACGACCAAGGAGGCCAAGCAGCATGTTTTAAAGAAACCACGTCTTCAGTTTGGCGAAGCTTTCATAAATATACTACAGAAATTGTTTTGAAGTTCAGGAGACAAGGACTTTAAATATATTTCCACCTTGAAACAGATAGTTGAAAATTATGAGGCTTGTCTAAGTATATATAGCAGTCCTAAGCTTAGGACTGTTATTGACATGGTGCAACTTGCTTGGAGCATTGAGAGGAGAAAGCATCCATTAGGCATTGTAAAGGAATGTATTTCATTGCTAAACAAAAAAAGTGGTCCACCTCAGTCAGGTTTGCCAAATGTTCCTATTTGAGTGGGACTGTCCCGAGATCAGCAGCCCAATCCTGAGTCGGGCACTTCCTGTTAAAATCCTGGCAAAATAGCCTCCACTTTGTGATTTCTGATTGGCTCGTATACTGCCATATGAAACAATCAAAAATCGCAAAGTGGAGTTTCTTCTGTTTAATGTGAAACTACCTGTCGCTTTAGAAATTTGACAATCCTGACCTCAGAAGTTATTTAGTGACGTAACTTAAAAGTTAATAATCATAATCAGAGATATGCCAAAGAACTCCGGTATAGAAACTATCACCACAGCAGCATGTGGTCCTTGCAGTAGTGGGATCTTACAAAGACACAGTGAAGTACTAATAGGGATAATGTTAAAGTAAAAGCTAATAGTGGATGTGGACAAGGAAAGAGCATTAGATTGAGGTCTGATGGAAAAATGCTATTTTAAATGCCAGTTGATACAGTCCATATCATCCATACTGAGTTCATTCAGAACTCGTCTTTTTTCTGTTCTGACTGATACGTTTCCTGTTCTAGAAGGGACCACAAGAAGCATTGTAGAGGGAGAACATATTTCAGAGCTACATGCACCAAGGAGAGCATTTTTTCACAGAATTCTGAGAACACAGTGGAAACAACTTATGGTTCCTCCTTCTACTTCATCTTGCTTTTTCTGGTACTTACTGCTTGTTCTCTAAAGTATTCAATTGCATCTTTTCTGTTGTTTATAACCTGTTTAAATTGTAAGTGTTATTCTAAACCTTAATTTAAGCACTTGGGCTTTAGGCCTACCCCTTAGCTCTCCCTGGTCTTTCTCCCTCAGATTCTGACAAATATGGATAGACAATTTCCTACTGTTTCTCTTGCCAGTCTGATTGATATGGGCATCCTGAGACAGTGTTGGAAAACACTGAATACTACCACAGAGCCACGTCAGGAGGGTTGGTTCAACTCACAAATCTAAATCAATAAGTCCAGTAAAAACTTTTATAATAAGAACTTTTAATTGTGAGCACTTTCGTTCACATACGATAAATGAACTTCATCAGATTTGGATTTGTGAGTTGGACCAACACTCCTGACATGGCTCTGTGGTAGTATCCTGAGACAGTGTAGCAACTGCCTCATGTACACGAGCAACCATCTATTACTACCACCTAGGAACACAATTTGAGAGAGAGGCAATTACATTAGGAATCTAGAGTCTATACTCCCTCCCTCACAAGGACCTCTTCAAATCTATGAAGATTCAACCCTTTACCCTGATCTTGGGTGACTTTAACTACCCAAACACAGACTGGAAGAACTACTCATGTCAGAACACAAATGCCCAGAGATTCCTCAATTTTGTCAATGCAAATGCCTTGGAACAGCTACTTAGTACCCCCACAAGAGGTGATAATATCTTGGACTTGGTATTAACCAACATGAGTAACCACTGCAGCATCCCTGCAGTATCATCCTTCCCGGTAAGATCTGACCATAAAGAGTCACTTCCAAAGTTACCATCTCCCCTGACCCCCCCCCCCCAACTAGGGTCAAACAAAAAAAAAAACTTCTCCAAAGTTGATTACAGCCTCCTGAGGGATGGTATAAACAGCTTCACAGCCCCCTTCCCCTCTCTAGGAACTGACACCAGTATCCAAAACTACACCAAAGCACTGTAAGAGCATTTATATAGATGCATGGAATCAGGAATACCAGACAGGACAAAATCAACCTCTGCAAGGAAGAGTAAACCTGTCTGGTGGACATCTTCAATAAATAAACTCTATAACAAAAGGAAAAAATTGCTGTCCAGGACCAAAAAGGAGCAGGTGCCCAACTGGAACCAATTTCTCTTTAGCTTGAAGAAGCAAATAAGAGGACTAGTGAAATCCTCCAAAGCAACCTTTGAGTCCAAATTGGCCACATCTACTAGAGACAATCATAAGGACTTCTTCACATATGTCTGCAACCTCAAAGAAAGCACCCAGATCTCTTCAGAACTGGTGGTCAAGGACACTACATATACAAATGCAGTAGATCTAGCAAACGTGCTGGCTGACAGATTCAGTGAAAACATTACCCCTCTGTCCCCCCATCAGTAAATCAGGATATCCACAGTACCTGCCCCTTCCCCTCATATCTAGGGAACAGGTCATCACTACTCTCCCAAATGCAAAAATACAGCCTCCATGGGACCCAATAGCATCCCAGCCTGCATCCTACATGAACTCAGGCAAGAACTTGTAGCACAATTAGGCTCCCTGTTCAACCAAAGTCCGAGTACCAGCTTCATCCCAGCTGAGTGGAGGACAGCCACTGTCATCCCTTTGCACAAAGGTGGAGCATCCACCAATGCAGGAAATTACAGACCCATCAGCCTAACTAGCCTGATCTGCAAGGCCATGGAACCGATTATCATGGACCTCATTAACAAGGACACTGGCAACCTCCAAACACTCAATCCCATAGAGTTTGGGGAGGTCATGTCTGTTAAATTTGACTGACTTCTTTGAGGCAATCACCAAAGCCATGGACAAGGGGAAGACAGTGCACACCACCTACCTTCACCTGGCCAAAGCCTTTGACACTATTCCCCACTCAGGCATTATAGATAAACTCTCTCAGCTAGGCATTAATTCGTATGTTACCAAATGGGTCGCTAACTGGCTCAATGATAAAACACACCTAGTCAAAATGGAGGAAGCCACCTCAAGCAGTAGACCTGTAATGAGCAGAGTACCCCAGGGCTCAGTCTTGGGGCCTCATTTATTTGGAATATACTTTTCTGAGGTGCAGGCCAAAACCAGTGGGCTATGGCTGACCAAGTTTGCAGATGATTGCAAGCTGGGCACAGTCATCAATTCCCCTAGTGATGTGAACATCCTCCAAGAGGGGCTCACCCAAACAAATGATTAGTGCTAGAAACATGGCCTCAAGCTGAATACCAAAAAAAATGCATCATCCCCTTTGGGGAGAGTGATGTCCCCACAAATTATCACATTAATAACAATATCCTAAGCATGCAATCAGTTGTGAGGGATTTGGGCACATAGGTTGATAGCAACCTGACTTTTGACCACCATGTTGCTTCCATTGTACAGAAAGCTTTCTACATGGCCCACCTCATAAGTAAGTATCTCATGCAGGGACAAGGAGGTCACAACATCCCTGTATTCTTCCCTTAGAAGGCCCATTATTGAGTACAATGCCCTGCTCGGCAGCTTCCTTGCAAAGCACATGCATCAGCTGGAGAGATCACAGACGTTCCTCACCAGAAGAATCCAGGGCCTCAAAAATCTACCATACACAGATAGTTTAAAAGCCCTATCCCTCTACTCAGTTTCATACAGACTCCTCTGAGGTGACCTCTGTCTGGAATACAAGGAGATCTCAGACCCTGCCTTGATGGGATTGCTGCATATCCACAACTCAAACTCCACTCGAGTAACCCGCGTGCACTGCCTCAACCTGGTCTGTGACATCAATAGGACTTGTTGGTGGGACAGATTTGTGTCCCAGAGACTCCCCCCATATGTGGAATAGACTCCCTTCTCCACCTCAAGCAGAATACCTCTTTATCCATTTTTAAGGGCAATCTGGATAACTGGATGGGAAACAGAAAATACATCCCTGGGATTCCACCTGTGTCCCTGCTGGAAAGGGGCATTGGGTGCTGGCTTGTCTAAACATGGGCTAAACTCTACGCTAGGCTTATAAGCGTCTCAGGGCCAATAGCTTAGTAACTTCCTATGATCTTATGAAATGGGAGACAAAGTATACTAGAAAAGGGTTGACTGTGCAAACTGGAAAGGACATGGAGTTATTATAGTCGTAAGTAAAAGTGCGGTACTTGTGAGGCATGGTGGTATTTGTGTGCTTTGGTGGAATTTGTATAAAGATGCATCATTTTAGGCTTCATTAACGAAATTACAATGCTGCGATAACAGACGTACTGGAAATAATACCAAATAACTCATACATAAACTGGACAAATTTGACACAAGTAATGAATTTTGTAGGAGTGGAATAAAGCAGACATAGGTAACATAAGGTAGTAGATGCAATCTCAAAAAAGTCGAAGTATAAGATTTGTGGACAGAGTAAAGGGGAAACAACACATAGCTGAAATCATACAATGGACTGTAAACATTAGAGGAAGACACAGCATTAAATATAACCCAAAACCCTTGCAATTAGCTGATATTATGGCATGAAAAGGCATGCTTCCTTCCACATCCCAAAGACATGCTGTAGGTAGACTGGACACTCTAAACTGGCCCTAGGTGTATGTGCATTCTGTGGAAGGTTGGGCACTGGGCTGGCAACTCGACACCATAAAACTTCACTGCCAATCATGAGCGGATAGGTGATCCGCTGTGGCCACCCCTAACTGGGAAAAGCCGAAAGAAGAAGAAGATGGGCATGAAAAGGCATGCTGACATGTTATGTATAGAAGATATTCACACTGAACCAAAATTTTTCACTCATATAGGTGTATATATATATATTCTCATGAATGAAGACATAATATTTGAAGCAATGAAACAGGATGAGAGGTGGAGCTAGAAAGATATGATGTTTTTCTAAAAGTTGATAAAGTTGGCAAAAATGCATCTCCAATGGTAGGCCTGTACCCTCAAAGCATCTCCACTACCAACCAATGCACATTTTATGTTTAGAGGGATTGAAGAACTTTGCAGGACACACTTTTCAAAAGATTCTCCAACAAATGCATATTTCCTTTTGGCCATAATTTTCCAAAAAAGCAGTGGAAAATCATTCCCCAGATATGAGCTATGTTGAGACCATATGATCAATTTTCTGAAAACTTGAACATAAAACAAACAAACAAAAAAAAAAACAAACAACCCCCCCCCAAAAAAAAACCCATAAAAATCTGCACCTCCATGTGCCCTGCAAATCATATACACCAACTCAGAGATCACACTATATTAACGAAAATAGAATTTCTCAATCCTTGCTGTACTCAGATCTCCATTCATAAGCTTTGAGTTTTCAAAAACTCGAGCATATGTTCTCAACCATATGAATTTCAAGCTTCTGAGAACCCGATGCACTGATAGGGATCTGTTTTGCAAGGTATGGAATGATGCAAATGTATCCAGACTATCTCCTTTGCATGATGCATCTATTGTTGCACCCTTGTGAAGACCTAAGTAACACAAAAAGAATTGGACTATTACATGATGTCAGAATGAGATCAAGCAGCACATGTGGATTTGGCTTTTATTAGCCAGTAGAATAGTGTGGAAAAAGTGCTCCACCAAATTTATTTATTTTGCATTTGTTTACCAGGAAAGTCCAACTGGACACAGGTGCTTTCTCAGCGTAGGCCCGGGAAGAAAAACTCCAAGAGTAACAAATACATACAACAGAGAAACAAATTTAGCCAAGTGAGAAGCAAATACATACAAGATAGTGATTTCAGACACAATAAGTACAGCAACAGTAATTTACATAAAAATGAATATCAAATTCATCCATGATTCCAGCAATGGTTAACCAATGGGACAAAATGATACAGGCAACAAAATGGCTATGGTTACGGTTAGATCACAAGGCAAAAATCTGAAAAAGATAGACGACAAGATGAATCAGAATTTGGATGAAACAATAGGCAAAAAGAAAATAGCACCAAACTAATGAAATACTAAAAATAATTAAAGCAAAGAGCCACATTCAACACAGATGCAATAAAATGTTAAGCCGCCATGCAACAAAACTAAATGGAAATGAAATTTGTCAGATGAGTAAGCCACGTCTTTTGAATTCAACAGGAAATGTGCTTTTGCTGTAGAGTTTCAGCTACCATTTTCCTTGAATTCTTACTGTGTCATCTGTCCTTCTACTCACCTTCACCAGCAGCCTTAGCTCTATGGGTAATCTGGCAAGAAGCAGGATTCTGTGGCTGCAGAAATGTGGTCTTTTTATTTCTGGATCTGGCAAAGCAGAAAAAAAATGAAAGTTGCTACAATTCTTCATCTTGCTGAAGATGATACCCTTAAGTTAGTTAATACATTTGGTCTTATTAAAGACCAACAATTTAAACTATGTACTATTATTGTTGAGAGATAGCATTGCCTATGGCATTAAGAATGGAAAAATGAGAAATAAACATTTGTCAGGGTCTTAGCTAACTCTTGAAAATGCAACAAATGTGTGTACAGCAGCAGAGTTAAATCATTCAAATTATCCAGAGCAGTGGTGTAGAGGGATACAGCCCTGACTACAGCCCAGGTATCCTGGGTTCCATTAGCAACTCAGGTATCTGCAGGGAAGGGGGTTATGTATTGTGGAACACACAATGTGGTAAGATTTCCCTGGTGGAGTAAGAGAAAATACTATAGAGTGCTTCTGTAGATGATAACAGCCCTTTGTTGAAATGAAGGACAGGTCAGTAGTGATCACACATTGTGAGTCCTATCCTGAAACATTGCTGGCCTTGTGCAAGGGACAGATTACAGTAAAGACTGCCTCACAGATGCAGTGTGGCACTGTCAATGATGCTTCAGTGTTCTCACGGACTCTAACCTGTAATGGAGAATCCGTGGGAAGAGACACCTGGATCAGCCAATGGTCAGCTAGCTGCATGGACAATGAGCAAAAAAAATCGATTAAATAGTTTGCAGTGCTGTGGATGTGTTTGTAAAATTAAAATTAAGCAAAAGCCTACTAAAATAAGCTGAATTAGTCTGTTAGGGAAAGAATGGAAGAAATGGAAAGAGATGATCCGCTGTGGCGACCCCTAACGGGAAAAGCTGAAAGATGATGATGATGAGTCTGTTAGGGAAAGAGTAGCTAGAAGTGCATGGCAATAATAAGATGCAGTACAATGCTTGGTTATGGTAGCACAGTTAAAAACAAGAGCCATTCAACTGACCACATATTGCTCATGATGTGGTTACCTGCAAAACAAATAATGCAGAACTTGTAGTCTGTTAAACCATTTTTCTTAAACACACAAGAATATAAGGAGGAAAGAATGGCAGAAAAAAGGTTTTGCTTGTGATTGATGCCAATAAATATATTGACTATTCAGTTGCAATTTTACCCAAATTGGATCCAGGAAAGGATCTGTTCATAAGTGAAACTTGTGGATGCTGTGGATTATTTCTACAGAAGTGATTGAAATACAGCAGTCATTCTATCAAAAAATAATTACTCAACTAAGAGACAGTTTATTAACTGCAAAAATAGTCTGTTTAAGTCTGGTAGCTGTGTAGAATGTAAAAGTTTCACTTACAGTACATTCAGAATCATAAGCTACACTGCTGACTTATTCTGGTCATAAATTAACATCACTGAGTCAGGCAGACTTGTGTTGCTTTTGTGAAAGTAAACCTATAATCTTTCATTTAAAGTATGTCAATACACTGACCAAATATGGCAGATGGGCATCATCCAACATACATACATTCTATAACTTCAGACTTAGTGCATAAAAGTCAATATGCAGTCAGTCAAAAGACAATCAATTGTACATGCATGCAGAAAATTATTTGCAAATTGAAAATGTAAGATAAACTCAAAAAGACCACCATGACTGGAAACATTAACAAAAAGACTTCCAGTTTAATAAAAAGACAAGTGCTTTCACATAGATAAACTACGCTTCATCAGACCCTTAAAACAAGTAGCACTTCACAAACATATATATAGTAAAATCCAAGCATTCAGTTTAAAACAAGTAATCAACTGATGTTAGTCAGTCAGGTATTAGAACAACATTATTGCAACAAGATCTGCTCAGTTGTGGTTTCAATGAACTGCCAGAGTCTCAGTTAAAGATATGTTCAACTGCAGAAAGTAGTTTTTGGATGTTTTTATGGATGTGTCATGTACTTTATATCAAACAAATTGAAAGAACTCAGAGGCTGCTAACAAAAAGAATCTCAGGCTTCATAAATTTTAATCATCAGGAAAGGCTACAGGTACTCTCCCCATACTCAGTGTCATATAGACTCGTGAGGGGAGACCTGTGTGATGCCCATGCCCTGGCCCAGCAATCAAGGAGCCTCAATCCTCACCACTAACACCAGTGAGGGGCGTCTCATATATGAGGAAAGGATAAGAAATACACACAGTAAAGTACAATTTTCCTTAAGAGAACACAGAGATCACAGTCAGTCCAGGGCTGGTCGCACCCTTGCTCCCCAGGTCCCCAATAAAACTCCCCACTGACACAGCTACAGGGTCCAGATCTCAGCCTAGCTGGGTAATCTAAAATCTCCAGCACCCTCTCTGTCCAACCAGTGCTTTGTGTCCCTGCCCAAGTAGCTGACACACATACACTTTGAGATAAGAGGTTATATACAACCACACAAACACTTCTGGGCAAGGCTGGTACAGGTTCTCCAGCTGTGCCCCTTTTACCCAGACTATATGGTAGTAATTACTGCCACCACCCAGCTAATACTTATCAGCTACTCAAAGGCCCTTAAAAGGGTGTTCAGTTATTACTGTGCAATATTATTATCCAATTGGTAGTATAGCCCAGGGCTAAAGCTATAGGAATAGCTTTGTACAATTTTACCAAAGGCATACAGGTACTGTAAAGAGCTTAAATTAACTCTACACAAACCAGCCACAGTTAAAAGATTTTAAAATATTTAATGATAAATAATTAGAACCACAAGACAATACTTTCTACTACACAGTCAGTGCAAGTCAAAAGTTCAGAGATCACATAGAAATACTTAAAATAAATCAGTAGTACAGTTCTGACATCACAGAAAAACACTTAGTCTTCTTCTTCTTTTGGCTTTTCCCTGTTAGTGGTTGCCACAGCAGATCACCGTCCGCTCATGACTGGCAGTGGAGTTTTATGGTGTCGATTTGCCAGCCCGGTGCTCAACCTTCCACAGAAGGTGCACACACACACGCATTCACACCTAGGGCCAATTTAATGTGTCCAATCCACCTACAGCATGTCTTTAGGATGTGGGAGGAAACCGGAGCACCCGGAGGAAACCCACACGACCACAGGGAGGACATGCAGACTCCGCACAGAAGGCACCCCAGCCGAGGATCGAACCGGAGAACCTCTTGCTGTGAGGTGGCAATGCTAACCGCTGCACCACAGTGGCCACCCCACAGAAAAACACTTAGTCTAATCTTTTCTAATTCCTAGCTACTTCTAGGAAAAACACAGTTCTAACATACTACTTACATAAAGAGAGCATAAGGCAGTGCTGAGTTGGATACTCAGACAAAATGCTTAATAATCTCTGGTTCTCACTGTTTAAATTGAAACTGCAGTTCTGCTAAAACATTACATCATCTTTTTACACTTCCCGGAGTTCCCAGGCTGACAGAAACTGCATTTACATTCTTTTACACTTAGAGCAATAAAGGACATTCCACATGTAAATTCTGGTCATTAACTTTAGCCTTAAAACAATAGGCAGGAAGCCTTTAGCTAGCTGGACTGGAGCTGACTTGTAAAACATCAAAGGTAGTGATGAAATAATTTTAATTTCAAAGGATCAAGAAGAACTGCTTGACTTAGCTTTCTTTACAGCAGTTGGCAATGTTGCCACATTGTTTTAAGTTAAACGTTCATATTTACAAATGGTAGAATTATATGCACAATTATATCTGGCTAGGCTGGCAGCCTTCACCCATCTCTAAAATGGTAGAATCATATGCACAATTCTATCTGGCTAGGCTGGCAGCCTTCACCCATCTCTACCAATCTTCACAATCTGTACCCTTTTTGTGTCCACAGGGATCACTGTTTCTTGACTTATCAAAGAGTACAACCAGCACTAGAACAAGAGAGCTGAATCTACATCAGTGAAAAAATAAGTAAGTAAATTTAAACGGAGAGACAGGTTCATCAGCCAACACTTTCTCTTGATGCATGTCAAGTATTGTGAGTCTTTGTCTGCCTTCAAACACAGCTTAGACAGTTGGACAGATACCTTACAATACACTTCAGGACTTACCTCGCTGAAAAGACTGGTAGACCCTGAGGATGGTTTTTGGCAAGGCACAAGTCTCCTCTGGCCTAATAGCCTTATATTTCCTTTAATTCATATCCTTTATGAAATGGATATAACTGCTGATTGATGTTACCTATACATACCTAGTGCTGATGTGATTGCCATCTCTGCTGTGACAGTAATTCATTTGTGGTATTTTCACTTTTTTCCCAGTTATGCAACCATGGAGTTAGTCTTTTTAGAAAAGGAGGATGTATATGGGGGAAGAGTGCAGGATGGCTGTAGAAGGCTTGCCCACTGCAAAAAAATAAAAAATCTTTTTGAAACATTTTACTTTGGGTGATTTTTTTACCGTATGATGTTACAGTTATTTAGAATTTGAATAAAAGGTGTTTCAGTGAGCTTGACTTTCAGCCATTTGTTTTCAGTCATTTGGGATTCAAATAAATGGGCATATATATACACACACACACACACACACACACACACACACACACACACACACACACACACATACATATACACACACACACACACACACATACATATACACACACACACACACACACACACACACACACACACACACACACACACACACACACACACACACACATACATAAATACACACACACACACACACACACACACACACACACACACACACACACACACACACACACACACACACACACACACACACACACACACACACACACACACACACACATATGTATATGGACACTGAGTATATATGATGTGACACCCTGTAAAAACAAATGCATCTATTATGCAACATGTAAATGGGAAGCTTTCTTCCCTGGGCTCCCTCAGAAAAGGGGTCTTTTTAACTTAGCTGGACTGTCTCTGTAAACAATGAAATAAACAAATAAATAAAATGAGATGGTGTTTGTCAATACCTTGCCATCGTCAGCAAAATTAAATAACTATAATCCTAGGATATTAGGTTGGATCTTGGAGAAATAGATAACCAAAAGGAGGGCGGACAGTGCTGAACCTGTGGGGCAGTGCTGGTAACATTTTCTACATTCAGAGGAAGCTCCTGCAGCTTTCACCACATGGTGCCAGTCAATCATTAGCCATATGTTTGTGATAACAATATATTAGGGCCTCTAGTGTGAAGACTGACCACAAAGAGATTAATATTACATTTAGTAACCTTAGTTTAATAATAACCTGCAAGGAGAACTGCAGCAAAGACTTTGGCAAGGTTAACAGAGGCAGTGTAAACAGACAGCTTCAGTGATCATTTTTAAGGGATTTTCAATAAGGAGGTAGGATTTGCCCTAGATGATGCCAAACTGATTTTTGTCAAGGGCCAGGACATATTAAATGAGTTCACCTATAACACATGGCATAGTCATAAATACAAGACTGAGGAGAGGAGTGAGTTTATAAATGTCTGGAACAGTGTTTGGTATGCCTTATGTAGTGGGATTAGAGTGGCAGATCTCCAACTATCAGACAAGAAACATATGTAGAAGCTAAGATTAAAAAGTTTTCAAGGAAATATAATGGATTTGTAGTCAGATTTAACTAAGGGGGGAGACAAAGGGTTGGGTGTAAAAAGGGGCTGTGTTTGTGAAGACAATATACTGGGGCCTCTTGTGAGAAGACTTACAATCTGTTCAAGAGAATTGCTGAATTCTAGGAAGCCCATTAGGCATATTTCTTATTGGTGGTAGTATAGGTTTAGAATTGGTTGAATTGTTAAAGTCACTTAGGTCTCCTATATCAGTGGGATAGATAGTGATTTTGTCTAAAGCATTTAGGTAGTTGTTATGGCAAACAAAAGTCATGGAGGTGATTTGTATCAACAATTATATGTTAGAATTATTTCATATAATTTGGATCTCAGAGTACTTGCTAAGTCTTATGAGGTATTTGCTGTGAGATAATGAGGTCTCTAATAAATACAGATAATCACCCAGAGTTAGCAGTAGACATAAAGGCATGATGGACACTGTAGAGAGAGATTAGCATCCAGTTTTGAGTAAGCACTTACACCTGTTACAGATTGTGTTACTGATGGATAACAGTAGTGGGTTATCAGAAAGCACGAGACAGTTGTTATACTGTCTCGAAATGAAAAGTGCAAGCAGGCTGGTCACAGAACAGGCAAGATTGTAGTGAGATCATAGCATTATGCATAAGTTAACTAGGTGATTGTCTATTGTGCAGCATGGCTAGAGGGACTTGTTTTTTTGAGTAAAGAAATGCATCATGGTTCCTTAATTAAGGGATATATATATATATATATATATATATATATATATATATATATATATATATATATATATATATACACATATACAGATGTGTGTGTGTATGTGTGTGTTTGTGTGTGTGTGTGTGTGTGTGTGTGTGTGTGTGTGTGTGTGTGTGTGTGTGTATATATATATATATATATATATATATATATATATATATATATATATATATATATATATATATATATATATATATATAGATATATATATATATATATATATAAATATACACACACATATATATGGGCCTCCCTGTCCTCATTAGTAATGGGTGCTAATGCTGCCCCTTCCCCTTGATTATTGTTTTTTTTTTTTTTTCGCTATTGTGTGTGATCAAACTTATTTTATCAGTGTTTTATATTCTACATTAGGCAAGTTTGATCATACACAATAGATACGCATATACGTATACATGTATATGCATATACATGGCAGAAATATGCCTCTAGCTGATCAGTCTCCTGTGTCGGAGGTGCTTCGGTGTGATATTTTCCAAAGATTCCTGAATTTAGCCTTAAAATGACAGAATGCCATGACATTCCAAGTGGCCCATTAAATTACAATTTATGATGATGTTTGACTCCTCGTGCTTTCCATTGCAATATCAACATGTGCCTGTGGGATCACTGATGCAACAAAGTAACTGCAGCCATAACTGCATCAGAGTGGAAACAATTGCAAGCACATGCTGTTAATCAATAAGAGAAGTAGTTAATTCATTCCTTGCATGCCTGACCTCGAACCTGTCCAGTTAGATCCACCAAGCAGTGTCTGTATAACATCATCTCTCCAGCAATCCATGGATGACACCAGAGAACAGAAAAAGATCAAAATACAAAAGAGAAATCTACAGTAGTGCATAAATTAAGTAAAAGTCTACAGTATTAGATAAAGTAAGTAAAAAGTATGCTGAAAATGAATTTTTGATCAACAATGGATACATATATGGAAATATACATGGAATGCTTAAAAATATGGCACTTGGATCTTATGCTACTAAGGAGTTTCTGGTCATTTGCTAGCAATAGTAGAAGTTTACTAGCACTACGTAGGATATTTTATTTATTTATGTATTTATTTATTTAACATTTGTTTACCAGGAAAATCTGACATGGAACAAAGCCAATTTTCAGCAGAGGTCCAGGGAGAAACACTCTAGATGTATATCTTTGTAACGTGGGAGGAAACCGGAGCACCCGGAGGAAACCCACAAGAATGCAGGGAAGACATGCAGACTCCGCACAGAAGCCACTCTAGCAGAGAATTGAACCATAGAACCTCTTCCTGTGAGGCGACAGTGCTACTGCTGCACCACTGTGCTGTCCTAGCTGTTGATACATAGAGGTTTGCTAGCACTGTGTAGGATATTGATACATAGAGGTCTGCTAACATTACATAGGACATTACTGACACATAGAGATTTGCTAGCACTATGTAGGATATTATTGATGCATAGATATTTTATAGCACTACATAGGATATTATTGATACATAGATGTTTACTAGCACTACGTAGAATATTATTGATACGTAGAGGTTTACTAGCACTACATAGGATATTATTGATATGTAGAGGTTTGCTAGCACTATGCAGGATATTATTGATACATAGAGGTTTTCTAGCACTACGTAGGATATTATTGCTATGTAGAATACATAAAATATTATATGGAGTTGGATATTACTGAGACAAAGAGGTTTGCTACTAGTACATAGGATATTATTGATGCATAGAAGTTTGTTAGCAGTACATAGGATATTACTGATGCACAGAAGTTTGCTAGCACAATGTAGGATATTATTCATACATAGAAATTTGCTAGCACAATGTAGGATATTCATACATACAAATTTGCTAGCACTGCCATACCTCTCAACTGTCCAGAATTTCACAGAATGTCCAGACTTTGGCTCTTATTTTTGATCTTTTTCTCATAAACTGTGTGGTTTTCTGGCAAGTTGTTGAACATTATACTCACTAAGTTGTTGTTGTGTCTTTCGGCTTTTTCCGGTTAGGGGTCGCCACAGTGGAACTCCAGTCCGCTAATGATTGGCAGTAGATTTTTACATGCCGAGTTGCCGGCCCTGACGCACAAACTTCAACGAAGGTATGCCCATTCACGCATGTCTCCACACAGAAGACGCTCTAGCTGAGAATCAAACAGGACAACGTCTTACTGTGAGGTGACAATGCTACCACAGCACCACCACCTCAGTATTGTACTCACTAAGTAATACTAAATAATGAAAGACATTAGAAGTTTAGACTCCATATCCTTCGGAAAATATATGATAATATAAAATATGTCATTCTAGCAAGTATCTAAGTTTATAGGTGCAATGTTTAAAATCTGTCCCTATTTTTGGGCCTTTGTCTCCCCATTTTTTTCTGGCTTTGTCCAGATTTCTTGCACTGAGAGGTTGAGAGTTATGAGCACTATGTAGGATATTATTGAGATATAGAGGTACGCTAGTACTACGTAGGATATTATTGATACACAGAGGTTTGCTAGCATTACATAGGGTATCCATACTTTTCAACTGTACAGATTTTCGCAAAATGTCCAGATTTTTGCCTCATATTTTGGTCTGTTACTCATAAAATTGTGGTTTTCTGGCAAATCACTGAGGTTTGTAGTCAAAAAATAATGAAAATCTTTTGAGTTTCAGACTTCATACCTTTCAGAAAATGCATGCAAATTCAAAGCCTGTTGTTTTGTCTACTTTGTAAATTTGTAAGACCAATCTTTAAAAAGTATCCCTATTTTTGGGTCTTTGTCCCCCCTTTACTTATAACTTTGTCCAGATTTCTTACCATAAGAGGGTGATGGGTATGATTGATACACAGGAGTTTGGTAGCGCTATAAAGGATATTTTTGATACATAGAGGCTTGCTAGCACTATGTAGGATGTTTTTGACAGCTAGAAGTCTGCTAGCACTTAGTACAATATTACACTATGTTGGATATTACTGCTACAAAGAGGTCTGCCAGCAGAATATTTGGTATTATTGATAGACAGAGGTTTGCTACCACTACGTAGGATATGACTGATACAAAGAGACTTGCTAGCACAACATAGGATATTAATTGATACATACATGTTTGCTAGCAGTATGTAAGATATTATTGATACTTAGAGGTTTACTAGCACTACGTAAGATATTATTGATACGTAGAGGTTTTCTAGCACTACATAGGATATTACTGATAGATAGAGGTTTGTTAGCACTAACTAGGATATTACTGATATATAGAGGTTTGCTGGCACTATGTAGGATATTACTGATGCATAGCTGATGTCCTTACATTCACTTTTGCAGTACTCTTAACAGATGGAGTTTCCTGCCGTGGAAGCTTGCACATCCAGCCAGTCTACCAAAGACTACTTGTTGGTTTTAAAAGGTACACCCCTTTCATAGTGTAGGGCATAAAGGTGATGTTCAGGCCTACCATAATCAGTAAAACTTTACTGCCAGTCTGAATATATCTTTTTACCATTGGTCTGTTTACCTGCATCTGTTTTCTGCCAGTTGAACCAATTTTCATTCATCTGTGACTACCTACGACTGTTTGTTGACTTCACTACTTTTTTGTGCTTGCTGGTGTTAATGTCATCCAAGAAGGGTAAATGCCAGAGTGGGAGACAGATTTCCCATAAAGACCACCAGGATAAGTATCTTCTTTGTCTAGCAGCTTCTAATGACCATATGTCTTGTTATATTTGTCAGGTGTTCATCCTGAAAACCTTTCACAGTAGACTTTCTTCCCTTTCCTTGTATCTTGAGAAACAGCATCTTAAGGTTCTTGCTAAAGAAACAATGGAAGGAATCTCCCACTGAGGGTCAGCCATTAGGGAAGAAGGTAAAAAGGTATGACCAGAATATTCCACTGTCCAGTCTCTGTCAGGTGTTTCATCTGAGGTTGTTATAAAATTGGAGGATCTGGCTTTGTTGTCAGCTTTCTCTCCCACTACCATGTCAAGGCTGGTGAAGGTTTGGCTGACAGCATGTCCAAAGAGGCTTTGCAGTTGTCCATCTCAGACATTCAGGGGGAACCATGGCTGATTTTTTCTGAGGGGGCCTAGGGGAGTTCCTCAGTTTTTGGCTGGGGAAGAAGTTCCTACTACTGTTTTTTGACTGCTCTCCTGGATCTAAGCCTTCTCAGCTTTCTGGAGGGGATGTTCACTTAAAGAAAAAAAAATTAAACATGTTTCTTCTGCTCCTAGGGATCCACAAAATGAGTAGTAGGCCTTCACTCAGGGGCTATTTGCTGCTATAATGTCCTTAAAGCCTCCTCAAGGGGGTTTCAGTTCCTGCTCCTCTTTGGTCCTCTACTCCCCTTAAAAGGCCTAGAGAATGGGACTCTTCTGAGGATGAGTTGGATTCAGATAATGAATCCCCGACTTATTCTACTCAAATTCCTTTTCCTTTAGACTATGGATCAGAGGAATCTATTAGTCCAGATGTTACTTTTGAGGAAATTTCCTTTAGGGACACCCTCTCTAGGATGATGGATTTTTTTAAGTGGGATTGTTGTGCTCAGGTTTCTGCTATCCATAAGAGGTACTATGAATTGCTGCAGTTGGACTCCCCTAAACCTGCAGCTAATTCCTCCTCTTTTGGTTGCTTTGCTGAATGCTTTTTCCAATGCCTGTCATGCACTTGATTCTCTGTCCCCTGCTCCCAAGAAGCCTGACAGGTTTTATAGGGTGCCTGAGGATTTTTTCCCTATATAGATGTCCTGCTGATGATCCCTCTGTAGTGTCTGTAACATCTGATAAGCCTCTCAATTGCTTCCTTTGCACAAGTTACTGCCTTCTGATAAGGATAGCACAACTATGGAAAGGCTGGGTAAGAATGTTTACACTTCTGCTACCCTAGCTTTTAGGGCTGTTATCAGACCTATATGTCTAGGTATGTGTGGGCTCTTCTTTATCAGGCCTGTCAACTTATTTCTGATTTTCCAGACTCTGTGGGTAAAACTTCTGTTCTTTCCTTGCTAGGGACTTCATCATTCTATTAAATGTAGTTATGATGCAGCAGATGTCTCTTCTAGGACTGCTGTTTTTGGTTCAGTGTTGAGGAGGTATTCTTGGCTTAGGTTTCAACCTCTACCTGATGATATTAAAGCCAAGTTGATAGATGCTACTCTGGATTCTAAACTTTTGTTTGGGGAAGTTGCTGCTGGTTTAAGTCCTTTCAGGATAAGGGTAAGGCCTTACAGGAGCTTAAACATGTTTGTTTCTCCTGTGCCTACATTTCAAAGAAACTACCTCGCTAAGCCTGCCTTTGTTCGTATGCAGTCCTGCCCTTTTACTAAAGGTAGGAAGAGTGGCAAACAGGCTCCTACTGCTAAGGCTTCTCAGTTTTCAGGGACTCTGAAGCTTTTGTTTCCAGACAAATCAGGTGCTGTATGACTCTCCATCTCTTTCCAGCCACATTCCTCTTTCTCTTCATCGTTTTCTTGCTGTTTAGTTTCAAATCACTCAGGATTCTTGAGTTCTGTTGATTATTCATCAGGGGTACTTCATGTTGTGGAAATCCTATCCTCCTTTTATGGGCATTCCTCAGCCTCCTCTGGAACAACAACCCTTTTTCCTAGAGGTTCTTCAAAATCCCTTGACTTAGGGTACTATGCAAGAGGTGCCTGTGTCCCAAAGGGGGAAAGGGTTCTATTCCACACTGTTTCTAGTGCCTAGAAAAGAAACACTTGGAAACCTATTCTACCCCCTCTCTCATCTAAACACTTTTATAAAAGTGCCTTCTTTTCGGATGTTGTCCCTTCAGATTCTGTTTCCTCTTTTGCTCCCTTAGGTCTATATGGTGTCTCTGGATCTCAAGGATGCTTATCTCCATATTCCAATCCATCCTCTTTTCAGGAAGTTTTTGCATTTTTCTGTTGCTTGCTGGCATTTTCAGTTGTCTGCTTTGCCCTTTGGCCTTTCTACTGCTCTACGGGTATTCATCAAATGCCTTGCTCCTGTTATTGCTTTTTGCAGGCTTCAGGGGATCCAAATGTTTCATTACTTAGATGACCTGATGATTCAGGTGTCCTCTCCAGAGACCCTTTTGAAAAAAACTTCATTTTCCCATTCCCCTTCTTCAGAGGCTGGGGTTCACTATCTATTTGTAAAAGTCTTCTCTGACGTCTTCTCAAGATCATGTTTTTCTGAATTGCAGGATTCAGATGATGCCAATACTTACATCCCTGCCCCCTCCAAAGGCAATAACTCTCATTTCTTGCTTCCCTGCTCTTCTTCCTCTGGCTTTAATGCCAAGGAATTTCTGAGAGCTCTGGGTTTATGGCATCCATCATTACAATGTTCCTTCTGGCCAAACTTCACATGAGAAAGTTTCAGTGGGTTCTTAAGTCTGTGTGGCTCCAACATGCACATCCTGTAGATTTTTTAGTTCCTCTTCTTTGTCTCAGACAGGATCTTCACTGGTGGGTTCAGCAGTTGTCTCTGAATCCAGGGTTCCCTTTTCATCTCCCTCTTAGGAAATGTTCACAGATGCTTCAGACATTGGATGGGGTGACATTTGGCTCCCTAAAAGTACAGGAGGTGTGGTCGCCTCATCAACAAAAGAAGCATTTCAATGGCAAAGAGAAGAGAGCTCTTCTGCTGGCAGTTCAGGCCTTTCATCCTCTTTTTCACTCCAGGACCTGTCAAGGTGTTCATAGATAATACCACAGTGATATGGTATATTAACAAATAGGGAGGAACAAGATATTTTCTTTACCAGTTGGTGTTTCTGTATGGGATCTTGCTGTCAGGCATCCAGTGATTCTTCCAGTCAGAACATTGTGGCAGGTCCTTAACTCATTCACTCAGCTCAGAAAAAGCTGCCTACTTAATTCCACCATAGGACCAACAGTGCAACCTGTGCTCATTTTCAGAAAATCCATTTGTAATATCATACAGAAAACAAATGTTCATACCTCTAACTATAAGAGCTACACTAAAAGTGTAAACACAAAAGTTGTTCAGCAACCACTGACCTTTCCAACAGTGTAAATGTTGAAAGTGCATATCAAAGTCATCATTAAATATTTGGCAAGGAATGTTGATATTGTGCATATTTTTTTCCTTTTTGGAAAAGCAAAGCACAATATCTTGCTCAATGTACCATGTAGATGCATACAATTTGCATTTAATTTGTTAGTATGAATGTCAACTTTAAAATGATACCTTAATTACTGCGTGATGCTCCTCTATGGAGATATTCACAGAAATATGATTAATATAATATTTCTCATAATTGATAAACAAAACATAATATCTCATCACCTGTAACAGACAGAGCCTACATATCAGTGTAGAAGTTGCATGTCTCAATGTCAGCTTCAAAATGATGCATCATTTGTGTGATCACCATGCTCCCTTGCAAAGATATGGGTATAATAATGAGAAGTATTGGAACTGTATAATTTTCATAATTGCACAAGATTAAACAAACTGTGATATCTGTACATGTGTACAGTGCACAGCCATAGTTCTTTTACCTTCTTGTAAGGAGTAACACTGTCTTCAAAATGAGGTATTACTTGGCACACTGACATGCTCACTTGCAAAGTTATTTACCAAAATATGAAAACAATCATAAGTTCCATAACCTAACTCCAAAACAAACTTTGATATCTGCACATGTGTACAACATACAGGCATAATTCTTTTATCATGTTGGAACCAGCAATACTGTCTTCAAAATGAGGTATTACTTAGCACATTCAGATTCTCCCTTGCAAAATTATTTACCAAAATATAAACAAAAATCATATTTTCCATAACCTAAGTAAAAACAAAATTTGATATTTGTACATGTGTACAATGTACAGGCACTGTTCTTTTACCATGTTGGAACTATCAATAATGTCTTCAAAATGAGGTATTACTTAGCACATTCAGATTCTCCCTTGCAAAGATATCTACCAAAATATGAAAAAAAATCATAATTTCCATAACCTAAGTGTGAAACAAACTTTGATATCTGTACATGTGTACTACATACAGGGAAAGTTCTTTTACCATGTTGGAACTATCAATACTGTCTTCAAAATGAGGTATTATTTAGCACATTCAGATGCTCCCTTGCAAAGTTATTTACCAAAATATGGAAAAATCATAATTTCCATAACCTGAGTCTTAACAAAACTGATATTTGTACATGTGTACAGCATTCAGCACCAGTTGTTTTACCATGTAGACACATATGATTGTAAATATACACATTCTTGGTGTAGCCAACATACTGCTGAATAGGTACATGTAAAGAGAAAAAGCAAGATAAGGACCGCCACTCCACTAATGAACCCAGGACAGGCATGAGACTTCAGTGGCAGGCAAGGCCATCTGATCAGTTTGATAGCTGTGCTGGCTACCCACTCAGACAGCTGATACCACTGCAGTCTCACGACCTCCTTCGGTGTCAGCAGTTTGCCTTACTTATGCCTTTTCTCTTTACATGTGTCCATTCAGCAATGGACCTAAGGGATCAAGTTCTGTATTAGTAAGCCCTTCCTGTCATCTAAACTCTATGCATGCCTGATAAACACAGACTAAAAAAAGAAGTATTGCAAGATGGTCACTGACATATTAGACTGTACGTGGTAGCACTCTCCTGAAACAGTTGTTCTTTTTCAGCATCCTCACCAGCTCCTTACCACAGTTATTTGCCAAACTCAGAAAAATATATTCTATACAACACATTTCATAATAGAATTTTACTTACTATACTGGTCCTACCTGGTCATGGGTGATTTCCATTCTTAACCCAACATAATGCTATGCAGGTAGGTAGATGCACGGCCAAAACCATTCGAATGTACAACACAAGGCCAGCAGTATATGATCCAGAAGTCACCAAATAAAAATACTAAGTCAAATACATATAAATGGCTGAAAACAGTCCTTTATTAGCCAAGACAGACCGGTTTCGGCAGCCAATGCCTTCTTCAGTGTATGAACATTTCACACAAAATACAATCCATTTATAGACACACCCCACCTGAGAAACAAGTGGAAAATGCAACCAATGTGTAGTTAAAGAGAAAGAACACAAAAAATATACACTGCTGTAATGCATAATAGTAAATGCAATCATGGCTTGACATTAAGTAACAAATGTAACATTTATATAAGTTTCTGATAATGAATAGAAAAATGTTATGGAATGCCCCCCACATATTATATTAAATATCAAAAATGTAGCTGATATGATAAAACTCATAATGTGGTTAATAGTTGTCATAACCAAAGAGTCACATCAAGAGCATGAAAAAAGTACACTAGGTGTTCCAACCGAAAATATGTGGTTAATAAGTAATGGTGTAGCCGGATTGGAGAATCCATGCTTGGTCCAAGGTTCCATAATGCTTGGTTCAGCTATAATCGAAGCAGGTATGTTGGTGCACCTGTAGCTGTCCTTCATCGGATTCTATGTGACACATAAGAAAAACTGTAGAGAAATATAAGAGATAGAGGCATACAGATTACTATAAACCAATATTCATAATAATTCATGATAAAAATGTGATATATAAATCATTTAACATAAGCCTAAAACATGAACTATACCCACCTCTATCCCTATGTTTACAAGTGGTCATTAAGTCCAGGGGGAAATAAAGCCCCCAATGTAATGATCCAATGTTGTTCCTTGTGAGTAAGTATTTTATGCCATCCCTGGGGATTACTGCGGTCACCTAGAATTCTGTCTATGATTACAAAAGAGAACTGTGCTTCAGGATGTTTCAAAATATGCCTGTACAGGGCATTAGTATCTTTCTTGGTTTTAATATCTGATCTATGTTCGTTGATCCATGTTCTCAATGGTCTAGAGGTTTGACCTACATAGAAAGCTTGACACTGACATGTTGCCAAATAAAGCAACCAACTGCTGGTGCAGTTGCCAAATATTCTGCATTGATACACTTTGCTAGTATTGCGACTGGTAAATTCTTTGCTCTTATTGACTTGTTTGCATGAACCACAATGGCCACACGGGAATGTACCTACTAATATATCCCCTGATATAGTCATTTGTTGGTGTATTGCACCCCACTTTCTTTGTGTTTGATGTGTGAAAAGAGAGAGCCAAGAGTTCTGCCTCTCCTGTAGGAGAAATGGCATTTTTGATCCAATATTGTTCTCAAATATTCATTGGCCATAATAATATTCCAATGCCTATTGATAATACCCTTGAGAGCATTGGAATTTCTACCAAACGTGGTTACAAACTGAATGATATTTATGGAGCAATCCCTAGTGTTAGATTGATACTGTAACAAAGTTTTTCTCTCCATATTATTAGTCCAATTCCAGGCATTAAGAATGTCTTGGTGTCTATAGCCCCTGTTGGCAAACCTGTAATAGAGATCCAAGCCATCTCGATCAAAATCACCCTGTGTCGAGCTCAGGCATTTAATACGCATAAATTGGGACTTAGGGATGTTGTGAATGGTGTGGCCTGGGTGCATGCTGGAAGCATGCAACAAAGTGTTATATTGAGGGTATTTATGATAGGATCTAGTGTTCAACGTATGGTCTGCGTTTCTGGTGATGGTAACATCCAAAAAATTAATGCTTTGGAGATCGTATGTTACCGTAAACTCAATTCCCCATACATTTTGGTTAAGATATTCAACAAATTACTGTAGATATCTAACATCTGCCCGCCACACCATCCAGCAATCATCCAAGTACCTGCACCAAATGTCTATTTCTACCAAATAAATATTATGAAGTGGGTCATAGATCATGCATTCTTCAAAGAATGCCATGAATAAATCGGCGTAAATGGGAGCAAAGGATGCTCCCATTGCCGTGCCCTGCAGTTGCCAATAGCATTGTCCTTGAAAATAAAAGACATTCTTATTGAGAACATGTTCTGTCATACAGATAAGCAATGTGTTGAACCCTGGAGAGTATAAAGCAGCCCTATCCAACCAATATTGAAGGGCCTGTAGGCTAGCCCAATGTGGAATGCTAGTATATAGGGCCTTGACGTCCAATGAACACATAAGCCACCCCGGCTCAAGTTGGCAGTCCTGTATGATCTGTAGAAATTGGGTCATATCCTGCAATCTGGTCCTTACACAACACAACAATGGTTTAAGATATTGGGTAAGAAAGGCAGATAAAGGCTCCGTCAGAGACCCAGTACCAGATACAATTGGTCTGCCTGGGGGATTAGTAATGGACTTATGTATTTTCGGTAGCAAATATAAGATTTGTTTCTGAGGATCCTTAACTATTAACTGAAAAACACAATTTTTAGTTATAATACCCTCCTCAAGGGCAAGATTCAGAAACCTATCTATTTCCTGTTTAAAATGAGTAGTAGGATCGTATGCCATGTGCATGTAACATCTTTTGTCAGACAGTTGGGATTGGCCCTCATTCAAGTATGAACTCATGTCCATGACAACCACGGCTCCCCCCTTATCTGCTGGTAGGATGGTAATATTTTTGTTCTCCCTGAGCTCATTGAGTGCAGTGGATTCCTGTATAGAGAGATTAGATCTCATTATATCATGTTCTCTGTGTGCAAAATGTAGGTCCCTAAGTACCGCTTGCAAAAAAAATTTCTCCAATCCGGCTACACCATTACTTATTAACCACATATTTTCGGTTGGAACACCTAGTGTACTTTTTTCATGCTCTTGATGTGACTCTTTGGTTATGACAACTATTAACCACATTATGAGTTTTATCATATCAGCTACATTTTTGATATTTAATATAATATGTGGGGGGCATTCCATAACATTTTTCTATTCATTATCAGAAACTTATATAAATGTTACATTTGTTACTTAATGTCAAGCCATGATTGCATTTACTATTATGCATTACAGCAGTGTATATTTTTTGTGTTCTTTCTCTTTAACTACACATTGGTTGCATTTTCCACTTGTTTCTCAGGTGGGGTGTGTCTATAAATGGATTGTATTTTGTGTGAAATGTTCATACACTGAAGAAGGCATTGGCTGCCGAAACCGGTCTGTCTTGGCTAATAAAGGGTTGTTTTCAGCCATTTATATGTATTTGACTTAGTATTTTTATTTGGTGACTTCTGGATCATATACTGCTGGCCTTGTGTTGTACATTTGAAGTGTTTTCCATTCTTCTCACAAGCTGTATGTTACCAATCCTGCATAGCTCTCCTCACGCCTTTGTGGAGGTCATTCAAGAACAACGCAATGCCCTCCTCAGTTAGGTGAACGTCATCCCTTCTGAACAGGTGAACATCTTCCGCTGTGATGCTGTCATGGCAGATTGTAGATCCACTGACCCTGTGCAAGCCATGCATGAATCCATTCTGTAAACATCTGGCCTTGTGAGCTGCCCATTGACTGTTTGTTGTTTTCCATATCTTTCGAGGAATTATATCCGACCACACAAAATGACAACATGGCCACCACAACTGCAGGTGTTCAAAAATTGCTGTGATTTGAAACTGTAGCCTTCCGAGTGGTTGACTGATGACATCATTCCCTCCAATGTGTAGCACAAGAATGTCGGGCTGAGGGTAGATGGAACACTTCTCTTTCAACAACTGCAGTACTCCGCTCCAGTGCATACTTCTTCTTGCAATCCAGTATACCTTCACACTGGATGTGGGGAAGCTCATGTTGTACCGGTTTTCAGATTCAGAGGCATGGCTTGGCAGACCAGTGAATGTAGGAATGGCCACATACCCACACTCACTTGTCATTCTCCTCATGAAGCCATGTCAGTGACAGAAGGTGGACAAACCTACACAGGAAAGAAAATGCAAACAGATTACTACTGATGTTTGACAGATGTATTGGAAGACTACATATATATGTATATCCTATGCATTACCTGGTTAGCTCATCCAAATCTTCCATCCTATCCACATGGGCAGTATTCTTTGCATTAAGTAAATAAGTGGTGATGACTCTGCAGAGGTACATACCTACCACCCATGAAAACACCAAATTACACACAATGACTGACAAAGGGGCACAGAAAGAGCACATGTAAATGGAAAAAGCAGGGTAAGGACTGCCACTCCACTAATATGCCAAGGACAGGCATGGGGCTTCAGGTCGTGGGTGTCTGAAGGGTCCCATACCTGTGCTGGCTACCCACTCAGACTGCTGGATGCAGCAATGACTCCCGATTGCATGCAATGCCAGCACTCTGCCTTTTCCATTTACATGTGCCCATTCAGCAATGGACCTAAGGGATGAGGGATGGAAGTAACTTACTAATTGCTGCCCTGACCTTCATACATTTACTACCCTGACCTACATACATTTACTACACTTGAAGGGAGGGAGACTGAGTGGAGAAGTACAGCAAGACAACATGTGAAAAGACCAAGACTGACCCAGGCTTGTTTTTTTGCATGTGTCCTTTCCCGGGGGGAAAAATTGCATCACAGTGGCACCCCTGACGCCATGCTTACCTGGGACAGCAGCACTATGGGACCGAGCTGAAGAGACCCCAAGTTCCCAACTGCAATGGAACATTACGACTAGTACAGAACTTATTTTTCTTATGCTGCCAATTGTCATTCTATCCTCAACCTTGTGGGGCACAGTCCCCAGCTACCATACACCCTGGGTAGCTCACCAAATAGATATGCAAATACTCTTATAACAGCTGAAATATGCCTCATGGATATCACCCACCAAGATATGTGTAAATATATTTAGTATATTTAATAATAAATAGTAAAAGAACAAGACTCTGATCAGTAACTCAGCAAAATGACTTCACACGTCAAAAGCACAGGAAACCACAACAGTGTAAGCTAGTGTCAAATAAATACAGACAACATATGAGTTTGGATACTGTCATTGCCTTATAAGTAAAAAAGTAAATAGTGTACAATATACTCTTCCACATACACACAAATGAGCAAAGTATTAATGTATACTCCTAAGAGACTCATTGTGTAGTATATTAGATGACCTTAATGATTTATAAGAAAAGCATTAAATAGTTTATACTCTCAACACAATACAGACAGCAGACAAGATATAATACAGGCATCATAGAAGGTAAACAAAGAAACTGAAATTGTACAAATGACAAAAAAAAACTGGTGGTGGGGGGGTTGCAATGACCCCAAGTGGAGAAAAACCCAAATCTGGCTTGTGCATTCATGAATGTGATAACGACATCTGCTTATGTGAATAACAGTGACAGCTGCTGAGAGTTTTGCCTGAAAAGTGATAATGATTCAGGGTTGTATTGTAACTGCACTGTGATAATGACGTGCAAACTTATGCATGCTCAGACACAGGTGATAATTGCTGCACAGAACCTGTTGAGTTAGGTATTCATTATATTACCTTGTGCAGCTGTTATGTAACACAGACTCATTATCATCAGTAAGGAGAAGACCTGAGTAATTCAGTAAAATAGTATAACACTTACATATTGAGCCCTTCCAACCACCTAAATTCCACAAGTGACTGACAAGGCCAAGAAAAAAGCACAGCACATATGGCAGCACCATGCACATAATAAGTTCGGAGACGTCTACAAGAAATTCATAAATACCAGCAATAAATAACACAATATTTCTGCAGTTCAAAATTATACAGAAATGGCTAGCAGAACCAAGTACTGACAGGAAATAGAGGAAGTAATAGTCAAATCATGTTTCCTTTGTATACTGTACCTTACACCAGGTAATATATAGACAGGGAGTAAAGGTGGAGGTGTCTGAATTTACATTAAAAAACTATGTCTCATGCCTGGTCAAACAGGACAATGAACTTGAGCTTCTCAGTCTTCAAATGACCATCAGCCAATTACCATGCCACTTCCTTGTAAGATATAGGTCCCCCTCTATGGATCAGGAAACCCCATGGAAACACTGTAGCTATATAAAAAAAAGTAGTGCTAGACAAGGAAAAAAAATGTCAGCGGAAACGTTTTGCCAAAGTGTCACAAGAGCACCCTGAGCAATATCCCAGGCCAGCAGCAGGGGCAAAGCCTACCACCTCACACAGTAACCAAGTTAACCACTGTCTTAGATAGTATGAGTGTAAGGCAAGCATCTACATAACCTAATATTCTAGTCATAGGTGGCGCTGTAATGAGGCATACAGCTGCACGACAAACCAGCCGCTCAGCATGGGTTACCCAAGATAGCTCTTCTAAGTGAAAGCTGCAAGTAAACCAATCAACCTGCAAAACATGAACTAATTGCTGAACACAATGTAGGGTCACTGACAGGATGCAGCTTGGATGACATAATGGTAAGGATGTAGGTGGACATCCTATGTAGGCAGAGGACAAGATGGAAGGGCACTACAGCAAAGCCACTTGGCTTGGGATCCAGAGTCTACTACTCAGGAGGATAGAGTAGAAAAGGTGTGTAACCTGTGGTGAGGGAGAACCTTCAGAAGACAGTAAGGGACATCATCAGAATGAATGATAGACTCAGGGCAATCTGACTCAAGCCTACTGATAGGTCATAACCACTTAGTAGCAAAGAACAAAAAGTTTAGTTTCTATGAGAAAATGCTATCCAGAAAGTATAGCAATCCCCACTCATTTGACATGATACCATTTTTTTGTAAAATTAGCAATAACATTTCAGGCAGTATTTCTGTAACTTATCCACCAGGATAATGTTAATAAAAGGAGACAGGCTCCTATAACATAACAGGGAAGCAACACACTTGCTATTTATTTTCTGTTAGTGGAACAGCTACATAAACTGGTGTAAGTTGCAAACTCATGAGGAGTATCAGTCTGGGACAGTGGTACGCTGACTACTGAACAGAACCATATTTAAAAGAGATTTTCACAGCCAAAAATATTAGGAATCACTACAGATGATAAAGCACATTTTTTCATAATTAAAAAAAAAAATCAATACACCAATGACTGAAGCCTTTATGAAACTGAAGCATTAGTTTAAACGTTTTTCTGTAATGTCACACATGCCTATTATTCCAACTTGTCCATGAGCACATGTTCACTCCTCTTACCAATCATACTACAGAAATGTAAGCATGAGGAAAAACAAAAAAATGACTTCCTCTACTGCCCTGTAGCCCATTCTACCTTCCTTGTCATAAACTAAATTCAGTTATGCTCAACATCCCAGTGCCAAATGTCTTAAGAATATTCTCCTTAGTACTTTCCACATATAAAAAACACATCCATTAGCAAGGACTTTCAAAAGTCACCAATTAATTTCTTTGTCACCAGTGTCCTGTTCACCAATCCACTGGCATGTCATTTGTTTTGCCTCACATCTTCCGACACATGTGAATGCTCTAATTGACACCTCTTCTAAAATCTGCTGTGACCCTGAAATTGACATTTTTACATGAGGGGGTTGTGAGAAGTGAGCCCACTTCCGCAAAACATGTGGAAGTACCATTCTGTAGGGGGCCAACTCAACAAAACATAATTGTGAGGAACTGGTTCCTGATAAGCCATTCAATCACTACCATGAACTTAATACTTCTTGTCAAAACTTTATGAAATCAAATGCTGATCAATACAGCAAATGAGCACATTTCATTCATTCTTTCATTCAGTGTTTATGAATGAAAGAATTAATTATTTCTACGAAAGTTAAGACAGTTTTGCTGTCCCTGCTAAGCTACCTTAACCTGCAATGTTAAGTGCTATCTTTGGCAATGTCATTCAGAAAAAAAAAAAAAAAACGTTGCAGCTGTGTATTTTTTCTGGGAAACAAAGAAGCGTTAAAACAGTTCAATAATGCTATATAGAGTCTCATGCTATAACTGTTTGCTGACTGCTGTGGCTGGCTCAGTCAGGCTAGAGAAGCTCTGTGCTTCAAATGCTGATCAGTACCGCAAATGAGCAAATTTCGTTCATTCTTTCATTCAGTGTCTGTGAATGAAAGAATGAATGATTTCTATTAAAGTTGATTGGTATGATTTCATAGTTGGCATAATTAAGAGCAGCATCTTAATGGAGGTCACTGGCCAAATCTAGAGTTGTGGCAGTGCTACCATTCCAGAAAGAAAACTGTAGGTAACTGAATAATTCTGTGAGGCTTCCCTGGGACCTAAGTGCATGTTTGTGTGAAATTACAGAGTTGCATAAGAGGCACTGGAAAACACTAAGGTTCACAGAGAGCTAACTAAAGGTTAACTGCTAGCTTCGGCAATGTCATTCAATAAAACAAAAAAAAAGTTGCATCTGTGTATTTCTGGTTTTCTGACAAACGAACAAGTGTTAAAACAGTTCAATAATGCTAGAGTTTCACGTTCTACCTGTTTGCTGACTGCTGTGGCTGGCTCTGTGAGGCTAGAGAAGCTCCATGCTTCAAATGCCGATCAATACCGCAAACAACCACATTTCATTCATTCTTTCATTCAGTGTTTATGAATGAAAGAATGAATGATTTCTACTAAATGTAAGACTATTTTGCTGCCTCTGCTGTGCTACCTTAACCTGCAAGGTTAAGTGCTATCTTCAGCAATTTCATTCAGAAAAAAAAGTTGCATCTGTGTATTTCTGTGCTTCATTTTCTGGCAAACCAACAAATCTAGACTATTTCAACACCAGGAATCACCTAGCTATAAGTTAACTGTACATTGCAAGTGAAAAAGCACTCCCTTTTAACAGTAATATTGTTGCCATAGTTGTAGCTGAACCGGGAACCAGGAACTCCCTGGGCAAAGCTGAAAACAGGAAACTCCTTGTAGTTCTGGTGGTCTGTGCAATCCCTGAGTGCCCAAATAAAATAGAGGGATCCAGTAGCAGGTAAAAGCTCCAAATATTAGCAGAAAGAAAGGAAATACCTGCTGCTGGAACTTCTATTTATTTGGGGAAACAAAAGAAAATAATGTGTGGGGTGGGGGTGTTACGCAAGTGGTGGCTTGGATTGCAAGAATCTGACTGGCTGCCACCACTTGCTTTAGCAACGACTTTGTAAGTGGATTTTCTACTAAAAGTTCAATGTGACCTTAATGTAAAAACATGCTGAATTGTAACAGCATAAGATAAATTACAAATTCAGTTATGATTTCAGCGTGTCTTACATTAAGCTCAACTACAAATCTGCAGTACATTTTCTCATGCTTGTGGAAGGCACTCGGGGGTAACAGCTTGCAATTAGTATCTTCTCATTGCTCGCTCAGTGTTAAGCACAGAGGCGCCATGAGAAGGTACTTGGGGTTAATGAGTTAATTCAGTCCCATGAATGGATGCTTCACAGTGATGTGTTTCTGGACATTATCCACCAGTGGGGTACTCCTCAAGTGGACCATTTTGCCTCCCCTCTGAACAGACACTTCCTCTGTTTTGTGCCAGAGTCCTAGGTCCTCCAGTGTGGAAGGTGGATGCCCTCTCATTTCTTGGAATGGGATGTTTCTTTATGCATTCCCTCCCCTTCCTTTCATTCCAAAAGTCCTGTTCAAGATTCAACAGAATGCTCCCAAAATCTTGTTGGTGACTCCATTTTGACCACAACAGCATTGGTTCCTTCTACTTCTGTATCTAGCCAGGGGCAACCATCACAAGTTACCTCACAGGGTGGACCTAATCACAAAAAACAAAGGATCTCTCATCCATCCCCACCTGTCCATGCTTCGACTAACACTGTGACATAGGATTTTGACGCCTCAAAGACGCATTTTATCTGAGGATGTGCTACAAGTCCAGCAGGAGGCCAGGAAACCTACTACTAGGAAATCCTACTTATCCAAATAGAAGAGGTTTTCTATTTGGTGCCTTTCTCGTAACCTGGACCCACTTGCTATGGATGTTCCTTTGGTTGGTTCTCTCTTATTTCTTTGAGTTGTTCAATGCTGGTTTGGCCTATTCTTCTATTAAGGCCCACTTATCAGCTATCTCCGCTTGTCTGACTTTTCCTCCTTTCGGTTCCATATTTCAGGTTAAACAATTTCTTGAAGGTGTCCTTAATATTAGATCTCCCAGGAGGCCTACCTCTCCTCCCTGGGATCTTAGTTTTGTTTTGGAGAAGTTGACTCAGGCCCCCTTTGAGCCTGCTGCTTTAGTTTCCTTGCTAAATTGTTCCTTGAAGACTGTTATTTTGTTAGCTCTTACTTCTACCAGATGTGTGTCTGAATTGCAGGCCCTTATGGTTTGTCCTCCTTTTTTGGTCTTTTGTGAGAACAGGGTGCCCTTGCTCATTAACCCTTCTTTAATGCCTAAGATGGTTAATGAGCTTTCACTTAACCAGTCTATTAATTTGCCTACTTTTTTCCCTTGTCCGCAATCTAACAGTGAGAGGGTGCTGCATACTTTGGTAGACTGGCTGGACATTCGGGCTTCTACAGCAGGGAATCCCCTCTGTTAAGAGTACTGCAGGAGTGAAGGCAAGGACATCGACAGTTATGGTAAGATTTTACACAACTGTACTTTTGCTAGCAATACATATGGTGTTACTGACACAGAAGTTTGCTTGCACTGCGTAGAATATTATTGGCACATACACATTTGCTAGCATTGTGAAGGATATTATTGATACAGAGACGTTTGCTAGTATTATGTAGGATATTATTGAGAAATAGAAGTTTGCCAGAATGACATAGGATATTATTGAGACATAGAAGTTTGCTAAGACTGTGTAGGATATTATTGTTACATGGAGGTTTGTTAGCACTACAAATGATATTGTTAATATATAGAAATTTGCCAGCACTATGTAGGATATTATTGATACATAGAGGTTTGCTAGTAGTAGGTTTGATATTATTGATAAAAAGAAGTTTGCTTGCATGATGTAGGATATTATTGATACATAGAGGTTCATTCGCACTACATAGGATATTACTGAGACATGGGGGTTTGCTAGCACTACATAGAATATTATTGATGCATAGAGTTTTGTCATCACTACATAGGATATTGTTGATAAATAGAAATTTGCTAGCCCTACGTAGGATATCATTGATACATAGAGGTCCGCTAGTACTGCGTAGGATATTATTTATACATAGAGGTTTGATAGCACTATGTAGGATATCATTGATATATAGAGGTCCGCTAGCACTACGTAGGATATCATCGATACATAGCGGTCCGCTAGTACTGCATAGGATATCATCAATACATAGAGGTTTGATAGCACTACGTAGGATATTATACTACATTGGATATTATTAAGACATAGAGGTTTTCTAGCAGTACGTAGGTTATTTTTGATACATGGAGGTTTGCTACCACTGCATAGGATATTAGTACAGAGCGGTTTGCTGGCACTATGTAGGACATTATTGATAGATGCAGGTTAGACAGCACTATGTACAATATTGCTAGAGGTTTGCCAGCACTACATAGGATATTACTGATCCACAGAGATTAGTTAGGAGTACATAGGATATTATTGATAGATAGTGGTCTGCTAGTACTATGTACAATATGTTGATACATAGATGATTGTAACAGTACGTAGGATATTACTGGTTTTTAGAGGTTTGCTAGCATTATATAAGATATTGTTGATACTTAGAAGTTTGCTAACACTACTGAGAATATTATACTACGTAGGATATTACTGATGCATAGTGGTTTGCAAGCACTACAAAGGATATTACTGATTTATAGGGGTTTGCTAGCACTACATAGGATATTGTTGCTACATAGAGGTTTGCTAGCACTATTTATTTATTTATTGATTGACTGATTGACATTTGACAGGGAAAGTCCACTGGGTCAAAGACACATTTTCAGTGGAAGCCTGGGGAGAAAAAACTCCAAAAAGAGTTACAAAAATGTTTATATAACAGCATATTTAAATAGTATAGACAAAATACAGATGATAATTACAACATTAATGCAGTGATTCAAAAGCATTCAATCCAATGTACTTGTCTAAGTCATTCAGTTAAAACAGTTACATAAATAAATACATTTTGAAGCTAAGTATATAGTTTAAATGGCTAGAAATGGAAGAAAATCTTGTGATAAATCAAAAGACAGAGATAGTTAACGGATATATTGAAGTTTCTAAAGTTGCTTGTTAGAAGTTGTTAAAGAAAATACTTATTTAAGGTGGCTTAATCATGTGATCACAGGAACAGATATGATTATTAAGGCAGTGGTATTTTAGTGCTGATTTGAGTGTTTTTATGGAGTCTAGCTGTGTAATAGAGGGAGGCAGGGCATTCCATAGTTTGGCAATGGTATGGAAGTAAAGGCTTTCTCCAGCTCTTTTGTTGGGTTTTGATATACTTAGGAGTTGTTTCTTAGAAGATCTGAGATTCCGGGTTGGGGTATATGTTTGTAGCATAGTTTGAAGAGAACGGCAGTAATCTGGGTTATATAACAATTTGTGGATGAGAGTTAGTTGGGTGTAATATAGGTAATGGGGGGGATTGAAACCAGTTTAAAGTTTGAATGGCTAGGCAGCGATGTGTGCGAGTTGACATATTGGAGACAAACGTTGCTATTCTGTAGTAGCATGATTGTGATTTATTCACAGGAGATGTGTGTAAGGAGGGAAGGGAGAATTTGACTGTTATCTAATTTTAACTTGGTGGACATCTCCAAGTGGAATTCATACTTATAGACCTTATCTAGCTTGACATGGGTCTTTTTCATTGCACTGTGTATATGATTCTCAAAGGAGAGTTTATCATCAATTATAATACCCAGTAGTTTTGATGTGTTTACTAGTTCAATTTCAGTATTGTTTTGTGAGAATATCTTAAAGTCATGAGTTAGAGGTTTGGATAAAGTAAGATTGATTTTTTGGGATAAAGTAGCAGTTGAGCCTCATTTATCCAGGATTCAAATGATGCAAAGGTTTTTTGTGTTAACTTTAGGAGATCTGGGAAGTTGTTTGAAGAAGTGATTATAGTCAAATCATCAGTGTAGTGGATGCTGGGATGCTTTATGGCAATTGTTAATGAACATGTTAAAAAGAAGAGGCCCAAGTATAGACCCTTGGGAACTCTTGTATTTTTTATTAGATATTCAAATTGCTTGTTTTGCCATCTGACAGATGGTTTTACAACTATCTTTACAATAGAAAACAAAGATAGAGAGTGTGGGGAGCAATTTATGGAATCAAGTTGTAATAGTGGTTTAGGGTGTGATACTGTATCAAAACCCTTAGATAAGTAATATAACTGAAGTTAGTAGACCAGTATCAAGAGCTTTGCGCATTGTTGATCGAAAGAGGTTTGCAAGTGCTGTTTAGGATGATGTTGATAAATAGAGGTTTGTTACCACTAAGGATATTACTGATACCTGGAGGTTTGCTAGGATGATAGAGGATATCATACATACAGGTTTGCTAGCTCTACATAGGATATTTTTGAGACAGAGGTTTGCTAAAACTACATAGGATGCTGTTGATACTTACAGGTCTGCTGGCATTATGGAGGACATTATTGATTAATAGAGGTTTGCTGTCACTATCTAGGATATTATTGATATATAGAAGTTTGCTAGAACTACATAGGATATTACTGACGCATAAAAGTTTCTCAGCACTAAGTAGGATATTACTGACACACAGAGGTTTGCTAGCACTACGAATAATATTATTGAGACATGGAGGTTTGATAGCAGTAAGTAGGATATTACTGAGACATAGAGGTTTTCTAAAATGATGTAGGATATTATTGAGATATGTTTCCTAGCACTATGTAGGGTATTATTGAGACAGAAGTTTACTAGCACCATGTAGGATATTACTGATACATATATAGATGTTTGCTTTCACTACATAGGATATTACTGGTTGGCTAGGACTACTGGGAATATTATACTACATTGGATATTATACATAGAGGTTTGCTAGCAGTATGTAGGATATTATTGATACAGAGAAATTTGCTAGCACTAGGAAGGATATTATTGAAACATGGAGGTATAGCAACACTACGTAGGATATTATTGATACATAGAAGTTTGCTAGCAGTATGTAGAATATTGCTGATACATAGATGTTTGATAGTAGTACGTAGGACATTACTGATTTATAGGGGTTTGCTAGCACTACGTATGATGTTATTGCCACATAGAGGTTTGCTAGCACTAAGTAGGATATTATTGATACGTAGAGGTTTACTAGCATTACTTAGGATATTATTAATAGAAGTCTGCTAGCACTACTTAAAATATTATACTACATTGGATGTTATTGATAAAAAGAGGTTTGCCAGCACTATGTAGGATGTTATTGATACATTTATTTTTGATAGCACTATCTAGGACATTGGATATTAAATTATCAATAGTTTGTTAGAACTATATAGGATATTATTGATTCATACAAGTTTCCTAGAACTATGTAGGATATTATTGAGACATGGAGGTTTGTTAGTAGTACTTAGGATATTATTGAGACATGGAGGTTTGCCAGAACTGAGAAGGATTACTGACACACGGAGGTTTGCTTGCATATCCAACAAATAACAACAGGAGATCAATGCCAAACACTATTTCAATGAGTAAAACAATAAAGCACAACAAAGATTTAAAGTTAAAGAACTTTTTCTCAGTGCAATTACACATCTCATTATCTTTACAGTGTTTAAATATTTACACCAGCCAATCATACACATTCTTAAAATCACATGGGGTTATTAAATAGCTAGGTGCAATTAAAATAAAACAGCATAGTAAAAGGAACACACACACATATATAAACAAGCCCGGACCAAATAAAAATAAACATAATAAAATCCAAAGATCAATAAAAATATATTACATAGTATGTGTATTACTAATAACTATACTATTATTATACTAAACAGTATGATAAAAATAAAAACAGATACTACTTATATACATATTGATGTTTATTTTTCAATACAGGCTTAATACGAGTGGTACTATTCAATCCTGGCATTTTATCAGCCCTGAAAAATTAATCCAGTCATATTCAATCATCTCTGTTTTATTCACTAGGTCACCTCCTCTTGCATTACAATGGGCAACTTGTAAAACCCTAAACTTAAACTTATGATGAGTGACAACAGATAAAATGTGTTTGCTCAGGGGATTCGTCTCAACTTTTCTTTGAATTTCCAAAAGATGCGACCCTATCCTTTCTTTTAGTTCCTTATTAGTTTTACATATGTAAAAGCACTCACAGGAGGGGCAGTTAGCAAGATAAATCACACTAAGTAGTACATGTAGCAGGAACATGAAAAGCAAATTCCTTCACTGTGATGGGATGCTTAAAAGAAGGGTCAGTATTAATATTTATGTAATATATACAGTTGTGACAGGGAACTGTCTCAGTCCTATTCACTAACTGTCTTTCAGCTTTTATATTACTCAAATCCTTATAGCATAAATAGGGATAATAAGCAATAATAATTGCTTGCAGTTTGAAGGATATTATTGATACACAGAGGTTTGCAAGCACTACATAGGACATTTTTGAGACATGGAGGTTTGCTAGCACTACATAGCATATTACTAAGACATAGAGGTTTGCTAAAATGACGTAGGATATTTCTGAGACATAGAGGTATCCTAGCAGTATGTAGGCTATTATAGAGGCATAGAAGTTTGCTAGCATGATGTAGGATATTATTGATAAATAGGGCTTTGCTAGTACTACGTAGAATATTATTGATACATAGACATTTGCTTCTGCTAGTACTAAATAGGATATTATTGATACATAGACATTTGCTAGCACTATGTAGGATATTATTGACAGATATTGGTTTGCTAATATCACATACGATATTATTGCTACATAGGGCTTTGCTAGTATTACGTAAGATATTACTGATATGTAGAGATTTGCTAGGACTACGTAGGATATTATTGCTACAAAGATGTTTACTTGCACTGTCTAGAATATTATTGATATACAGAGGTTTGCTTGCACTATGTAGATTATTACTGATCAATAAACATTTGCTAGAGCTACATAGGATATTATTGATTCATAGAAGTATCCCAGCACTATGTGGGGTATTTTTGATACACAGAGGTTTACTAGCATTGTGAAGGATACAAATGATACACAGAGGTTTGATAGCACTACATAGGATATTATTGATTCATTGAAGTATCCCAGCACTATGTGGGGTACTTTTGATACACAGAGGTTTACTAGCATTGTGAAGGATACAAATGATACACAGAGGTTTGATAGCACTACATAGGATATTATTGATTCATTGAAGTATCCCAGCACTATGTGGGGTATTTTTGATACACAGAGGTTTACTAGCATTCTGAAGGATACTAATGATAAACAGAGGTTTGATAGCACTACATAGGATATTATTGAGACACAGAGGTTTCCTAGAATGAAGTATGATATTGTTGATACAGAGAGACTTGCTAACACTATGTAGGATAGTATTGAGGCATAGGTTTCCTAGTACTATATAACATATTATTGAGACACTGAAGTTTGCTAGCAGTATGTAGTATATTACTGATACACAGATGTTTCTAGCAATATGTAGGGTATTCTTGATATCTAGACAGTTGCTAAAACTAGGTAGGATATTATTGATGCACAGAAGTTTGCTAGCACTGCTTAGAATATTATACTATGTGGGATATTAATGATACATAGAGGATTGCTAGCACTACATAGGTTATTATTGATACATAGAGGTTTACTAACACTACTTAGGATATTATTGATACATAGAGGTTTGCTAGCACTATCTAGGATATTATTGATTTATAGTGGGTTGCTTGTACTACATAAGATGTGATGTCCTCTCTTTACCCTGGGCAAGTAACCAAGGAGCCTCATTCCTCACTACTGACACCAATGAGAGACAGTAACTAAGAACAGGAATGGATTTAGATAGTATTTCAAATGCAGCTGTCTGCATAAAGCACAGTTTTCCCCAAGAGCACACAGGAAACCTGCTCTACACCTGGGACTGGACTCTCCAGATCCCAAACAAGACTTGAGCACTGTGTTCCAGTTCTAACTAACTAACTAACTAACTAACTAACTAACTAACTAACTAACTAACTAACTAACTAACTAACTAACTAACACACACACCTGGTACATATTTACTAGCTGTACCCCTTCTGCCCAGACTATAAAGTAACCTTGTTGCCACCAGTCATCCAAGGTCAGGCTGTTACAAAGGTATCCAGTTACACTGAGTAAAGAAATACAGAGTGGCCAAGGCACCAGTAAAATAAGCACAGGTACTCTCAAGACATTAAAAAGTATTCTATAAAAGACCAGCCACAATGAAAGGTATAAAAATATTTCATAATAAATAATAAAACAGAAAACATGAGAATACCAAATATCAAAGTACAATAAACATCAGAGTTTTAATCACAGGAGAAATAAAAATAACACAGTTGGACAAATTAAAACAATAGTAGTACACAGACAGACCTTAAGGATAGCAAGGTTAACATGTAACAATGATACACTACAAGAGAATTTAGAAACTCTTAAGTCAGAGTTTATAAGTAGAGGTTATGAACAGATGGCTGTATCTAAAGCTATAAGTACTACCATGAAGAGAAAGGGTGGTAGAGCTAAACCTTATTTTTCTCAAATTGGCAAATTTAATAGGCCAAACCGTAAGCATCCACAAGGGGTGCCATTGATTTTATCATATAGTTCTGATGTTAAGCACATTAGAAATGTTCTATATAAGAATTGGCATATTTTGCACATGGATCAGGATATTGTAGAAATAGTTGGTGTGCGTCCGAGAGTGGTGTATAAAAATAAAAATACACTTAAACAACTTTTATGCTACTCCAATAATAAGAATGTTCAACAATCCTCGTTCAGAGGTATGATGAGATGTAATAATTGTAATTTTTGTCAGTTCATTAATGAGGAAGGACAATTTCTACATCCTGACACTAAACCGACCTGTCAGTTTAAAGTGCAGGCTGATTGTAACACTAAAAATGTAATATATTTGGCTCAATACACTAGGTGTCCAAAATTCTATGTAGGAAAAACAAATAGAAGGCTTTGTGAGCATATAAGAGATCATGTTTATTGCATAAGGAAATAATTATTGTATAGTGCTTTAGCTAAACACACTGTGACAGAAGATGCAACACATTCATTTTCATTTCAAATTCTACAAATTATATATAGTAACATCAGGTTGGGAGACATCTATGCTCTCACTGATACAGCAGAATGAAATGGATTTTTAGACTTGGAGCACATTTAGGTCGTGGTCTTAATGACACTGTTTCTATTAAACCAGCACTAAAGGGACGCAAGTTGCCAAAGAAGTGAATTTAAATGTTTCTATTGATTTAATGTTTGCTTATTCAGTTTTTATTACATTTTATATGTATCTCTTTAAATCTGTATGAACTGTTAATGATATGTGAATTTATATTGGTCCGTTTGAATTTGTATGGATCTATTTCATGTGCTTTTTTATGCATAACATTGTCTGATGAAGCACCAAAGGGTGTGAAAGCACTTACAATAATAAAGTATTGCTGTTTTTATCTCCGTGTTTCTGCACAGCTCTTTTTGGTCTTCTGATTTTGCTGTTTATTACTGTACAGTTTATCACTGAGTTCCTTCTTTTTGGAAATAAAACAGAAAACATGAGAATACCAAATATCAAAGTACAATAAACATAAGAGTTTTAATCACAGGAGAAATAAAAATAACACAGTTGGACAGATTAAAACAAATGCAGAAAAATAGTACTAAACTAATCTCACTGTATTTCCTGACTGTCTAAAGAATAACTGTTCCCCAGGTAACTTAATTAATACAGCAAGGCAAGCTAGGATGCTGACAAGCTTACTACCACAAAGCAAGTTGATGAGCTTCCAACTAACTGAACTGAACTAAATTAACAAGCGATAACTAACTGTGTTAACTGCTTTATATATATATATATATATATATATATATATATATATATATATATATATATATATATATATATATATATATATATATATCTCAAGTTCCAAAAGAAAAGAAAAGAAAAAATGCTGTCAGAGTTCCATCCTCTCAGTGCTGGTTATGGAATGGTATCACATTTGATCACCTAACTCTGGTACAATGCACATTCAGAGCTTTGCTAAGATCTGTTGCAGTATTTGAAAATTATAGAACAATTTCAAAAAAATTATACTCTTCCCTTCCAGAATTCTTTGTTTAAACATAAACACTTAACTGGTTATAACAACACTGTTGATAAATTTTTAACACAAACACCTGCAGAAGTCAGTGTGATACTCAAATGACACAAAATTATTTACAAAATTCCAACTAACTACGCTGGAATATGTTACACATGCACTGCCCTGTTCTCGGTGCCACAGTTTGTAATACCATACATCGTCACATAGGATATTATTGATACATATAAGTTTGCTAGTACTACTTAGCATAGCTTTAATACATAGAGGTTTGCTGGTACTACATAGGATATTATTGATACATAGGGTTCCTATTAGCATTTCAAATGTTGAAAATGGCGAATTTAATTTAATCAAACTGAAATGTTTGAAATCTCAGAAGAGAGAACTGAGGGAACATCGATTTCTTTCCCAGGGAAAGAAATCGGTGGGCCGTCATCAGAGTTTGCTATTTCCTCCACTGCAGTGCGGTCTCGGAGTTGGTATATTTAAAGAGGGGTGTGTGTGGGGGGCACAGTCCCCCACTTCTGTCAGTGTTTAAAGCATTGAAAAATTTTTTTTTTTTGCCCGGAACTCCGATTTCTTTCCCTGGGAAAGAAATCAATGTTCCGTCAGTTCGCTCTTTTGAGATTTCGAACATTACAGTTTGATTAAATTGCATTCGGCATTTTCAGCATTCGATATGCTGATATAGACCCGATACATAAATGTTTACTAGCAGTATGTAGGCTATTATTGATACATATAGGTTGGCTAGCACAATGTTGGATATTATTGATACATAAGGGTTTGCTAGCACTATGTAGGATATTATTGATACACAGAGGTTTGCCAGCACTACACAAGATATTATTGATGCAAAGAGTTTTGGGAGCACTACATAGGGTATTGTTGTTATACTGAAATTTGCTAGCACTAAGCAAGATATTATTGATACACAGAGGATTGCTAGCACTATATAGGAAATTACTGCTTTACAGATATTTGCTAGCAGTACATATAATATTGTTGATACAAAGATGTTTGCTAGCACTATGTAGAATATTGTTGATACATAGACTTTTGGTAGCACTAGGTAAGATATTATTGAAACATAGAAGTTTGGCAGCACTATGTAGGATATTATTGAAACATAGAAGTTTGGCAGCACTACATAGGATATTACTGATACACAGAAGTTTGATAGCACTATGTAGCATAATACTGATACATAGAGGTTTGCTAGCACTACATAGGATACTGTTGATAAAAAGAATTTTGCTAAAACTATGTTGGATATTGTTGATAGAAAGAGGTTTGCTACATAGGATAGGCTTGCTAGCACTACGTAGGATATTACTGATACATACAGGTTTGGTAGCACTACATAGGATATTATTGATGCATAGAGGTTTGCTAGCATTACATAGGATATTATTGAGACACGGAAGTTAGTTAACAGTATGTAGGATGTTACTGAGACAAAGAGGTTTGCTACAATGAAGTGGGTTATTATTGAGACATAGAGGTTTTCCAGCACTACAAATGATGTTATTGATGTATAGAGTTTTGCTAGCACTGCATAGGATATTATTGAGACAGAGGGATGCTAGAATGACATAGGGTATTACTGGGACATAGAGGTTTCCTAGCACTGTGTAGGATATTATTGATACCTATTGGTTTGCTATCACTAAGTAGGATATTATTGATACAGAGAAGTTTACTAGCACTACGCAGATTATTATATTATGCTGGATCATATTGAGACATGGAGGTTTGCTAGCACTATGTGGGATATTACAGAGTGATCGAGGTTTGTTAGCACTATGTAGGATATTATTGAGACACAGAGGCTGGCTAAGACTATTTAGGATATTTTTGATATGCAGAGGTTGGCTAGCACTACAATGGATATTACTGATACCCTGAGGATGGCTAGCACTATGTAGGATATTATTCCTACATAGAGATTTGGAAGCACTATGTAGGTTATGCTCAGTTCAGAATTTTAAGTTTTTTTTCATCTTGCCATATACTGATTTAAACATTTTTCAGATTTGTACAGATAGAACTATTTTTGCAAACTACTTCATTAGACCTGACATTTTGTATTGAGCTACGGGATCTGTATTTTGAGGCAATGTCATTTTGCCTTCTATTGATATCTAGTTTGTATGCTGTCTCACAGACTTTCAGTTCCATTTATTTTGCTGTATCCACTTGTCTGCATCTTTCTCTTATTCAGAAAACAGCTTTATAAAGCTAAAAAAGTGACAGTTTCCTCAGTCTTCTCAGATGACTGAGCCTTTCTTTATTACTCAAATCCCATGGAATGATGATAGGGCACCTTGAGGTTGCTGAACGACTTCTCTTGTTAGTACCTTGTTGCATCCTATCTTCTTGTAATTTGTTAACCACTTAACACTTCCTGAACGTCTCATAAATGCTTCAGTTTCTCTATACATTTTTTTGTTGTTCTACTGCACTAGCGTGAGCTTTGTTGGCTATACTAATAGATTTTCTGGTGAAATCAGATGACTGGTCATTATTGACTTTAATCTGCTGTGCCCTTTACTTTATTAATGGTACCTTCTATTCTGCACCGAGGATGGTTTCCTTTATCTTGATATCTGAGGCATCAGGCAATCACTGATTATTATTTAAATCGTGGTTCTGTGCATTTTTGATTAAGGGGTTGGTGCAACTTCATGTTTATTATTCTTGCAAAATTTGGACATTTTATTTTGTGACTAGTTGGGGACTAATAAAAACATCATAATCAACCCTTCTACTTTCTCAGAAAGCCCAAAGATGTTCACATTGTTATGTTACACTCTGTTTTCAGTCTTAGACCTTCCTGCAAGTAGTATGTTTTGCTTTATGAAAAACTTGATTTAGGTTTCTGACAGAGTGAGATGACCATCCACGTCCACTATTGCTTCCTGACCTTTACATCAGTTTATTCAAATTTCTTTTTAATTCTTTGAACTGGTTTTCTGTTTATATCTACAGCAAGATTGGCAGTCACAGTCCACTGAGGGAAGTTACTTATTCCTATCTGTGACCCTTGACAGATACCCATTTCCACATTTTTTTCAGTCCAGGTTTTTAGTGTTAATACAAGGGAATGAGAATGTTGCCTCTTGCAGCAGGCATCATTCAGATGAAGAGATGGATTTCTTAAAGTACATGCATACTAGTCCCTATTTTGCAGAGTGTAAATGGTGCTGTTTACTTGTGCACTAGCTTTTGAAATGTTTAAGGTGTACTATCTCCCTTTTTTGCCTGAACTCATCCATGAAAGCTTAGCTTTATTTTCTGAGGGTTATGCAATTACATGTATTTCTACTTGTCATTCCAGCACGCATCCAGAAGTTACCATAGTCAAAGTATGTCATATGTTAATTTCAATGAATTATGGAAACATGTGTTAGTAAGTTAAGGCAAGAAGTGTCAAACTGTGCATTGGGGTACTGTGGAGAAACTATATGAAGTGGCCATATTTTCATGCACTACTCCTAAGGGCTTTAGGTGAAAGAAAGAATAAACTCTTGCCATGGTGGTATTGACGTTTTGGGAACTATATGGGGGGAAGTTGGCATAATGGTTGAGGTGTTTGCGTTGCAGACACAAGTACAGGGTTTGATTCTCACATAGGGTAATTGGCTACACTTAAAATGGCAGGAAGGTCCAACTGGGCCAGAAGCCCATTTTCAGCAGAGGCTCGGGGAGAAAACCTCCACAGAAATATAAGCAAAATACAATAATTAGTACAATAGTATACATACAATAAGATGGAGAATACACATCATCTAGTTAGTCTATACAAAGTTGCATTCAATACAGTTTTCTAGTAGATACAGGTTCAAAAAGAAAAACACACAAGCATTTAAGTGAAGATCGCTGTGAGAAAAATTTGTAATAGTTATGAACAAATGAGATTATATATATATATATATATATATATATATATATATTTTTTTTTTTGAGTAGTAATAAACACAGGGGACAGAGAGAAAATGAGGCAAGGAGAGGGCAGTGTGTTGAGAGAGTTATAGATGTCTTGTCAGTCAGGTTTGGCTCAGGAGCAATGCCAGTTCTTGGATAGATGTTCAAATAGTACTTTGAAATTGGTAGATTCAGGTGTATTTTCGAGGGTGTGGGGTAGAGAGTTCCATAATTTGGCTATTTGATTTGAGAATAGGGCTTTACCGTGAGTATTGTTAGCTTTATTTACTGTGAGAAAGTTTTTGTCTGCAGATATTAGACTTCGTGAGCATGAGTAGGGAAAAACAAGTTCCTTGAGGGATGGGCAGTTGTCAGGGTGGAAGATGATATTCTGTGTCAATTTAAGTTGGTAGAGATGGAGAAGGTTAGGTAGTTTGAGACAATTTCATTTCTGTAGATCAATACAATGGTGGATTTGGTGGGAAAGGTTGGCTGCAAAGCAAGCTATTTTGTTGTAGCAAGTTTCCAATTTCAAACTCCAGAAAAAAGTTGAGAAACCACTTGATAAAACAAAAGAGAGACAAAAAACAGAAACAAACTGTTTTTTGCATGTTAGCACTTTTGTCAAGTTTAATAACTCAACTTCTTCAGACAAACAAAACAACCATATCATATACACTTATATACCAAATACAAAATCACATGATCAAGAGTAAAAGTCACATGACCAAGCAATGTTAAACTTTTAAAGTGACCACATTACTTTTCTGAGAAAATTTTTTTGAATGCATATAAAGTCATTTAAAAAACATTTAAAATACTTATTTACAATACCATCTGCCCTCTGAAAAACATTCAGTATTCTCATTTTTTAAAACATACACAACCAAAATACATGATATAAAATTATAAACTATTCAACGAATCAAACTCTTCAGTTTCAGTACGCAGACTATAGAACACAGATCATTTAATCCTGGTTGATTATAGGCATGTGTTCTAATCTGCCAAATGAACTCGCACTGCTCAAGTCTTAGGGTATGTGAACCTCCCCCCTTTCATCATACTCAACTTGATCTCTCACTGAATAAAAATGAGTGGTCTGGCTGATTGATCACACGTTTAGCTAAAGCACTTTCCAACCTCCCTTTTCTAATATTATATAGGTGTTCATACACACGGTCTCTTAATACTTTTTACTACACCAGATTTTTAGATGATGATGGATGATGTATTTATGGGAAGCTTGAGTAAGAGTGTGTATGTGTGTATATGTGCAAATGCTGTATAGCTTCATAATTGCTAACAGGCAACTAGCAATATCTCCAGTAAAATCTATTAGAAGTGTTCCACCATGACATCTCATATACTTTTCAATAACATGTAGCTTTCTCAGTTATGCAAATAATAATGTAAATATGAAGATATAAACAACAACAGTTAGTGATGAATATCTCCATTGCTGGATACCTTAGATGCCCTTTGTCTCATTGTAAAATATGATTATATTTTTCTGCATTATATTTTAAATTTCAGCTGTTTAAACTTCTGTTTCTTAGTTGTGCTATCTCTCAACCTCCAAGACGTTGGAGGCATGCACAATGTATGCCACTTAGCTGTTCGGGTTTTTAGCCAGCTGTATCTTCCCAAGTTTATGTATGTTTGGTTTGTTCATCATAATAGTTGTGTTTTTTCTAGTAGATCACTTAGGTTGCAGCCACTAAATAACTGACATTTGAGTATTAGATTTCATACCCATCAGAAAATGCAAACCTGTTATTCTATCAAATCTGTAAGTATAAAAGAACTACCTGCCCTTGATTTTGGGCCATAGTTTGCCCATTAGTTTTGTCTTTTTTTTACAACTGCCACGGAAATATAATAACACACACTTTACTCCGTAGTGCCTCAGCAAAATTCTGCCTTCAAGGAGTAAAAAAAAAACACACTGTATTGCTTCCTTATATACAAACCCAGAAAATAGTTAACAGGTTAATTATACAAATTAACAATCATCAAATTCAAATAACATACTTTACCACCGGTGCAGAATGCTTTGGCTCATCGGGAGCATTTTTGTCAACACACTAATTAAAAAAAAAAAAAAAAAAAACAGATGACAATAATGTTAATTTTGTTAATGCTGTTTGTTTTGATGCTGTACAGAATGTACTTGTGAATATATCAGGCTGTGAATTGTCTGATGTGCTTTTATCTCTTCTGAATATAGGTTTGAAATTTGTGCCAAATGTATTGCCTCATCATTATGTTTTTAAATGTGAACTGTTTCATTTTGCATGTAAGTTACATCTGTTGCACTATTTTAGCAATTCATCTTATGAAGATAGTGTTTCGGGGGAACTGGATATGATTGCTGATATGTTTTTTTCATGTTGTTTGGAGGTGGATGATTTGGGGAAAGAAAATATGGATGCTTATTATAAATTAGATACTGATGGCATTAAATGTAAGAGTACATTTATACCCCCGTTTAGTAACCAGATTATACAAAGTTTTATAGCAGCATTTGAATTTTCTGTTGATAAAATGTTTGCTGAATTTGTCTGTATGAAACATGACTTGAAATATAATTTGTCTAAAAATCAGTGGTTTGCTTTAAAAGGTTTAAGAGAAAGGTGAGATCTGGTTATTAAACCAGCTGATAAGGGCAATAAAATTGTAATAATGAATTTTGTTCAGTATTTAGAAGTGTGTTATAAGCATTTGAATGTTGTTTCAAAAATATTTTGAACTTTTGGATAAGGGAGTATGACTGGGGTATTTATCCAAACAGGATCCAGAAAAAAAAGTTTGATGTTAGCTCTTGTCAAATGGCTTTGTTTTATTGCCTTCCTAAACTCCATAAGGGAGTGGATAATTTAAGCTGCCAACCAATAGTTTTGGCATGTAAATATTTCCTTCACAATTTTTTTACTTGAATTTTTATTAACTTATGTTATCTTATCTTAAAGGTACTTCAGATTTTAAGAAAGAAAATTCAAGGAATAACTTGGAATTGTGACATGTATTGGCTAATTATGGATGTCAGCAGTTTATATACGAATATTCAACATGTTCATGGTACTGAAGCATTGTATTATTTTTTAGAGGATAACCTCTTAACTAATTAAGTTATAGAATTGGTTATGTTTTGCTTGAACAATAATTTTTTCATGTTTAATGAGAAATGGTTTCATCAAATTCAAGGCACAGCTATGGGAGCCCCCTTTGCTCTGATGTACGCCAATATTGTTATAGTAAAAGTTGTAGTATATATATATATATATATATATATATATATATATACATATATATATATATATCAACACTTTTTTAAAGCAATGTAGTGAAATATTTTTGCTACAGAGATTATTTGATTTTTATTTGTCAGTGAGGTAGTGATAAAGTAAGGCATTTTATTAATGATCTGCAAAATAACAGATTTGGCTTCAAATTTGATGGCATAAATGTGGGAAAATTAACATCTTTTTTGGATTTGGATTTAATAGGTTTAGATGGTGGTGATATTGTAACTTTAGTACATGAGAAATTTAATGATGGCAATTTCTTTTTTTTCTTTACATGCTAGTTAGTTGCCATCCTCCCCATTTGATTTCCACACTTTCTTATGGAGAATTTTTACATCTACATAGACTATGTAATAAAAATGAAGAATTTGAAAAAGAAGTGGGTTATACAGTGGAGATGTTTAAGAAAAGGAACTATGATGAAGAGATGATTAGAAGTTCTTTAAAAAGTGTGGAATAAATGTTTGGGAAAAGAACAAGAAGTTACCTGCAAGTCTAAAGAAATTTATCAGTTTGATAGTAATCAACCCCTGGATTGTGATTTAGATAAAAGAGAGACATTCTTTGTGATGACTTATACTGTTTTAAGTGAACGGATAGTGGATGTATTGAAATATTACTGGCCAATGCTATTTAAGGATAGAAAACTGTCTATATTAATTAAGAAATTGCTGAGTATTTATTTTAAAAGAGGACGTAATATTGGTGATATAATAATTTATAGCAAATTTGTCCGTCCTCTTCAGGGGCTTAATAAACGTATTTCTTTCCTCAATATAGGTACATCCCATTGCGGTATATGTTTGATATGTAAACACATTGTAATTAGATTTTCTAAAATAAATGGGGTAAGTTTTCATCCTAC
>NC_056725.1:733431046-733491046 GCF_019279795.1 Protopterus annectens
TTAAATGTATTTAAAAGTAATTTATTTTTTCATGCCTCACAACCTTTTTTGTTTCCATCTAGATATTAAGCTGTCATGCAGCCAATGCATTGAACTATTTTTATTCTTCTACACTTCATTTTGTCTTGATTGGACATAATGACGGTTTGGCACCCAGGGCAGTATATTTAGTTTTTCTGGTTTTGAGCATAGCTCCTCCCCTTTCTAGTTGACCACACCCCTTCCCATTGACCCCACCCATTCAGCTGTCTCCAGCTGCCACTGCATTTAGAAGTTATAGTTTATACCTTTTTCTTTAAATATACCATAAGCCTGTTTTTCTCTCATTTCATATTGCAATTTCTGTTTATATTATACTAATTTACCTTTAATGTCTTGTATTACTTTTAAAGTCTGTAAAATTGTTCTTAAAATATTTTGCAATATTTAGGTATTTTTCTCCCTGGGCCTACACTGAAAATGGTCTCCTACCCAACCAGACTTTCCTAGTAATCAAATGTCAATAAGTAAATTAATAAACCAATGACATTAATCTATGTATCCACCCTTGCAAAAATAAGAGAAATTATCTTGATTTTACATATCATGTAACCAGTGCACTTTTACACCCTACCTCTGCATATTAACTTAATCTTGCTTCTATACAACCTTTCCCCTCATGTTACACTGCAAAGCCTATATCTCTTACAATTAAAAAGTACTTGTTTACTTTAATATTTTTAACACTTACATGAGTCACTGTGAAGACTCCCCCTCATTTAAAATCCCCCTGATGCACACTATGCAAAATTGTTTTACTATATAAAGTGCAGTTTATATAATGTTTTATGAAATACTAACAAAAATTGTTTTATGTTTCATTGATCTTCTCTTACTTTCTTGAACATTCCTCTTTGCTGACTTCCAGGCAATTCAGTTACTAGCCAGGAGCTGTATTTTACCCAGATGGAAAGCTTTTACCTGCTTATTTCACTGAGAGAGCTATAATTAATCTGTTGATTAGTGTGCAGCTATCTTGGAAGTTAAGACACAATAATTTCAAGTTATATAAGATCATATGTCAATAAGAGAGAATCTGAAATAGAAAGGTCATATTCTAAAGTGAGTGGGACTGAAACCCAGTGAATAAAATGTGAAGCAGTGGTCCAAATGCCAAAGTTAGATGACACTCTTATTTGAGTCAAAATGCAATAGATATGGGAGCTGCACTTAACCTGTGTAAAACCAGCATGTAAAATAAAATGTGTGCATCTTTCAGTGGCAAGAAAATGTGTGGGGAATTTCTGACATTTTGCTATGAAATGAAAAAAAAAATACATATACATACCCACACACACACGTGTGTGTGTGTGTGAGTATAGATGGATGTATATAATAAAGTTTGTAATTTAAGTTGTAATGTTATTTTACTAGGGCATATAACAGTTATGTACATGACACTGACATGTAATTATTTTTCTTTGTGCTTACGAGAGTTACTTTTCTTGGACTAGGAAGCTAAAGGACCATCAAAGAACTATTAGGAGATTTGTGAAGAAGATATCCAAAGAATAATAGGTAAACAAACTGATTAGCATGCAAATTTGAAATCTGCTCGAGTGCATCTTTGTTTTTTGTATGAAAAAGATATAAACTACACAGTTGAATGAATGAAGAGAGGAGGACTACTATCTGCAGACTGTGACTTGTGAGTTCTCTGCAATTTTGTGGCCACCTAAAATGTGCTGAAAGTTCAGATAATTTAGCTTAAGATCATAATTCCTAATTTTATAGGTAAGTACTATGCTAGATGTTTAGTATGACGTCTTTGCATGGGTATGGATGGTGTGCAGCCAAAACCAGGACAGAGCATATTTCTTTCATGCTGTTAAGGCCAGGCTGCACTTAGGAAGTTGTATACTGGTAAATATTTGAATGTCTGTTTTTGTAATTTAATCTGTTTGGTTTCACTTGTGTGACATAAAACACTACATCTCTAGTGGCCATAATGGCTATCAGACTTTAAGATGTAAGATTTTTAGATTACAATGAGTAACATTATTGGTGGGTGCTGAAGCAGACCACCCCACTATAGCCCATGCTCCCTGTCTGCCTTTACATTGGTAATCAGTGATGTGGATATTGAATTGTATGTATTTAGCCTGCAAGGCAGTTGTTCACCAAAGCTCTGTGTACCTTTGCAGCCACAATATGAATACACAGAGCCATAGACTGAACATCAGTCATTTTATTTTTTCAATAGAATCAGGTTAGGAAACAGTCTGAAATAAGCTTCAGTGTTACAGCTGATGAAGGACTGTAAACAAAGGGAATTTTGCAGCATGCTAATGTGTCCAAGGATGATATGATGGCACCTAACTTGCAGCTGGAACACTAAATCAGAAGACAGTCTGATAGTTGCTGTGGATAATCAGCATGCAGAGAAAGAACAGTTGAAAACATCTCAGGTGTCCTTAAAACCCAGATTGCTTTGAAGATACTGGATTTAAAGATGAAACCAATGGAACCTGACGTAGCTGAAAGAGTGAAGCTGATGGAGGTGCTGAATAAAAAGATAGAAGCAGTACCAACATGATAGGGAGATGCTGACCCTTCACCAAAAGTACATAAATACTGAAGAGGGTGAAAGCCTAACAGTAAATGTGAATGCCTGCACCAAAGTGTTTCCACAGTATAAAAAGGGGGTGACTTTGATAGTTTTATTTGAGCATTGGAAAGGGTGTTTAATCAACACCAAATTGACCAGGGGCAGTGGATGAGGCTTTTAGCTTCTCTGCTTAAGTGTAAAAGAGTGCATTCTCTCAGAAAATTAAATGATGGTGATTGAATTATGATAAAACTAAATAGTGTTTCTTTGACTGTTTTAATCTGATTCCCGAAGTAAGTGTAAAGAAATTCAGAGAGTAAAAAAAAAAAAACAATACAAATACAAATTATAGTATGAATGACTATACTGCAGAAACTGGCACCAACTGTCATAGGTGGGTGAGTGGATGTCAAGTCACTTATATTTGAGAAGGTGACAGACCTTTTGGTGAGGGAGAAATTGCTAAGTACTCTGCCGGAGGACATGATAATCTGGTTGACATACCAGAAATGTAATAATGATGTGTAAGAGATGGGGAGGAAGGGGTCCTCTATCTAGTGAACAGGTTATGACTGCACAAGGAGGTGGTACTTAGCCCTACACATGGGTATAGATGCACCACTATTGGGCAGCCTAAACCATTATAGCAAGTTTCATAGATATGGAAAAAGCCAACAGTTATTACACACATCTAGGTCTTGGGGTCAAATTTATTTTTATTTTGTTTATTTTATCTATCCTCTGTTTAGAGAGTTCATCCCACTAGGCTAGTAAATGTTTTTCAGGGGAGACCAGAGGTAGTATTTATACCACTACTGGGAAATTTTGCTAAGACACCAGGGGACTTCCCCTACTCTTTCTGCACTAGTTTGTGCCTGAAGGGTGTCACTACTCCTTGAATTATTCAAAGATAGAGAAAGAAATAAGATTGTAATCCTGCAGAATATTGAAATATCACAAACAGACTCTAAGAGAGAGGAGAATATTGTTACAGAGATGGTGGAAGAAGGTTTGGAAACTCCTGTTTTGATGCAGATGATGGCCGCAGATGAGCCTAATGCTGATGAGGAAATTTGGAGTAATATGGTGGATCATGTGCTGGGAGATGTAACACAGGAGGTACTGCAATAAGAAACAGGAAAAGGAGCTGAATTAGCAGAGGGTGCTGACATCAGTCTGAGGGCATGCTTGGTGAGAGGAGGAGCTGGTTTTAAAAGGCATGTGTCTGCAACAGGGTGTTGTTCAGAGCAGTATGAACACTTCTATACATGCAGAAATGGTAAACAAAGGAAAGAAAAATATTCTGACTGAAGCTGCAAGAAAGACAAGGACTGATGAGAGGACAACAAAGGCAGGAGGAAAGACCAGTGGTGTGAATCAAAACAGAAGAGTGATGCTGTTAACAGGTATGCAGTTAAGGACAGGATTAGTTTACCTTGGTGATTTGAAGTGCAGGACATAAGAGCTACACTTAGCAGAAGAGTGTTACAAAGTTACTTTTGAATCTTTTACTTGAAAAATTATGAAGGAAGTAGAGAAACTGCACTAAAAAATGTATTTTTCAGAATTTGGGACTCCAGTTAAGGAAGAAAATGAATGTGCAATTAACAAGCTGCTCCAATGGACCTCAGGAAGTTTGCACTGTAACTTCCAATGGGCAGAGCTTCAGGTTTTTTGATAGAATCAAATTATGTCCTCACATTTCAAATGTTCATATCTCTGGAAACACAGATGTTATTAAAAAAGTGTAAATGACAGACTCTTTACCACAGACTATTTTTATAGTGGCGGCATTCTTTGGGTTATAGGTCTTAAAATGGATTTTATTATTAACAGCAACTATTATGTTTATAGTATTTTATAAACAACTTACAATATTTCAGCAACTCAAGTTACACACACACACACTGTCAGTTGTATTGGCCGTTTTCTTACTTTTATGATGAAACCTTTCAAATACTTGTATGCTGGACGGTTTTGGAATTATTGATGTAAACATGAATAGGTAATATTAGACACCTGCAAATGTTATTGGGTCAGGATGCGACTACAGAAATGCCTGGAGGCATCACTAGGCTTAAAATGTTTCATGAAAGGAATATTTGCACAGGGAATGGAGGGGTGGGAAATATTGGTGACAGTGGATGTGCATGAGGAGAAATGCATCACAATTCAAATGTTATAACTGGGAATAGGAAATGGGTAATACTGAGGTATTGGGGTCAACCTAAAGCATGTTTTTTGTGGGGATGAGAAGGACTTGGTAAGACTGTAATAAAAAGAAAGATGTGGTCAGTGTAGGGAAAGGGGATATATATACCACAAAAGTGTAGAAAATGCAATCAATTTGACTGTTCTTGGTTTGACTGTCCTCTACTATAAAAGGAAAGGAAAGGGTGAACGAAGAAGAGAGTATTTCACAAGAAAGACAATCTGGTGAGAATATAACTGAAGATATCGGTGGACAAAATATTATTGGAGAAGATAACTAAAGATGAAAACATAACTGATATGGAAAAGGATGAGGGGAATGAGGTTGGAAATGTTTTGCAAAGAGAGTAAAAAAGATGAAAGGGAGAATTTGAGACAGGAAACAAGCAACAAAAAAGTGATGATAAATCATTTGGAGGGAGGCAGCAAATAACACTTAAAATTGGTAATAAAGATGCAAAAATAAGGAAAGCAATAACACAGGAATATTAGCACTAAATATAAACGGCATTCAAAATGATATTAGAGGTATGGTTATGACCAAATGGTATAAAAAAAAAAATAAGACTTCCAGTTTGTTAGATATGAGATGTATGAAGGAAGAAACAAGAAAAATGATTGTGGCAATATAGGATAAAAAGATTATATGGTCAGTAGGGAGTAATATGTGCTCAGGAATAGGAGTTTTTCTTTTTAAATGAAGAGATAAAGAAACTGGATGTAACAACAGTAGTACCTGGAAGAGAAATGGTATGTGATAAAAGGGAAAGGGCATAAAGATAATTCTAGTGTATGTGTACTTCTGTGTGACAGAGAGGAAAGAAAAGATGATTCAGTAATGTTAAAAAACGTTGTCCTACTGAATGTGTCAGTTATGGTGGGAGATTCTTAACTGTCATTTGTGAAGTTATAAGACATGGACGGTTAAAATAGAAAAAAATAGAGAATGAGGATATAAAATGGGGGCATTTAGAAATGAAGTAACTGATGTGGTATATTAAAATTAAAAGAAAAATAATAGGGTAGAAATGGATGAGTTTTCACATCATTGAGCAATATAGGCTAGAATAGGAACTACACAGAAGTAATAAAGTAAGGGAAAGGAAAAAAGATTGATTAGAGAGATTGCTTAAATAAATGAAATGAAAAGGGAACATAACATTGTGTAAAAAATATGGAACAATGAGAGGACATTATGAAAACTAGACAGATCTGTGGAGTGCTTGAAAAAAATACAAGAAAATACTTTTGATTGTAGAAAAAAGAATGAAGCAAAGGAAGAGGAGAGGATATAATGAAATCATAAAGACATGAAAAAGAACAATGTGGTGACAATAAAAGAAATTCAGACAGCTGTATAAAAATAGATAAAAGGTTAAATATGATGTTATACAAAGATTTTTTTTTTAAACAAAAAGATGAAGTTTCACCATATTCAGGAAAAGAATTAAAAATAAGAGAAGGAAGAATGGATGCAATGTTTGGTGAACAAGGAAATCATAGTTATAGGCAGAGAGAAATAATGGAAATTGTGGAAGTGTTTGTGAGTAGCATGTATGAAAAGGAAATATTAAAGGAAGAAGGACTGGATTCATAACTGTACCCCCTACCATGTACATTGCTAATGCTAATTTGTCTTGTGCTCTCTCCTTGGAACCTCCTCCTGGAGGGCATCTACATGGCCATGTGATTCAAGAAAGAGCTTGGTTATGTAGATCAGTGTGGCCATCTACACACATTGTGGTAATGGCATTATTCAACAGCTGAACATGAACCTGGTGGGGGGAGCCACTGATACCAGGGCTTAATTTTAAAGTCCATAATGGAACAGACATTAAAATGGGGACAGCAGTGGGTTGGGAGGGTACACTAGACATCAGGGAACCCTCTCTAAAGTGCTTTACTGGCAGTAGTGTTACTACCTGAGCCAGGGGCGGGCGAACTAGTAGGACACCAGGGATAAAATGTATTGCTGTAGCATTACATAAATAATAAGGGTGATCAGGAGTGGAGGGAACCACCGGACAGAAGGAAGTTTAAACTGCTGGACTAGTACCGACATAACTACAGGGATGGGGGACCACTGCACACCAGGAAAAAATGCCCAAGTGCCATACTGGCACAAACATTACTTTGGGGATGGGGTGCAGTAATGGCATCTATGGTAGTATGGAGATTGGGGGATGGGGTTGCAGTAATGGTATCTACAGTAGTATGGGGCTTGGGGGATGGGGTGCGGTAATGGCATCTACGGTAGCATGGGGATTGGGGGACGGGGTGCAGTAATGGCATCTATGGTCATATGTGCATTGGAGGATGGGGTGCAGTAATGGCATCTACAGTAGTGTGGGGATTGGGGGATGGGGTGCAGCAATGGTATCTACGATAGTATGGCCAATGGGGGATGGGGTGCAGTAATGGCATCTACAGTAGTATGGGGCTTGGGAGATGGGGTGCAGTAATGGCATCTACGGTAGTATGGGCATTGGGGGATGGGGTGCAGTAATGGCATCTACGATAGTATGGGCAATGGGGGATGGGGTGCAGTAATGGCATCTACGGTATTATGGGCAGTGAGGGATGGGGTACAGTAATGGCATCTATGGTAGTATGGGGATTGGGGATGGGGTGCAGTAATGGCATCTACGATAGTATGGGGATTGGGGGATGGGGTGCAGTAATGGCATCTACGGTAGTATGGGCATTGGAGGATGGGGTGCAGTAATGGCATCTATGGTAGTATGAGGATTGGGGTATGGGGTGCAGTAATGGTATCTATGTTAGTATGGACAATGGGGGATGGGGTGCAGCAATAGCATCTAAGGGAGTATGAGGATTGGGAGATGGTGGGTAGTAATGGCATCTACAGTAGTATGGGCAATGGGGTTGTGGTGCAGTAATGGCATCTACGGTAGTATGGCCAATGGGGGATGGGGTGCAGCAATGGCATCTACGGTAGTATGGCCAATGGGGGATGGGGTGCAGTAATGGCATCTACAGTAGTATGGGCATTGGGGGGGGAATAGGGTGCAGTAATGGCATCTATGGTAGTATGGGCAATGGGGTTGTGGTGCAGTAATGGCATCTACGGTAGTATGGCCAATGGGGGATGGGGTGCAGCAATGGCATCTACGGTAGTATGGCCAATGGGGGATGGGGTGCAGTAATGGCATCTACAGTAGTATGGGCATTGGGGGGGAATAGGGTGCAGTAATGGCATCTATGGTAGTATGGGCAATGGGGATGGGGTGCAGTAATGGCATCTACGGTAGTACGGGCAATGGGGCTGGGGTGCAGCAATGGCATCTACAGTAGTATGGGCATTGGGGGATGGGGTGTAGTAATGGCATCTATGGTAGTACGGGCAATGGGGGACGGGGAGCAGCAATGGCATCTACGGTAGTATGGGCAATGGGGATGGGGTGTAGCAATGGGATCTACAGTAGTATGGGGATTGGGGGATGTGGTGCAGCAATGGTATCTATGGTAGCATGGGAATTGGGGGATGGGGTACAGTAATAGCATCTACGGTAGTATGGGCAATGGGGGATGGGGTGCAGCAATGGCATCTACGGTAGTACGGGCAATGGGGGATGGTGGCCTAATGGTTAAGGTGTTTGTCTTACAAACACAAGGTACAGGGTTTGAATCTCACTGGGGATAATTGGCTAGGCTTAAAATGTCTCACAAGGGCAGTTAGCCTAGTACTAATCTATGAACCTATGAACCTGTATGGGCATTGGGGGATGGGATGCAGTAATGGCTTCTACAGTAGTATGGGGACTGGGGGATGGGGTGCAGCAATGGCATCTAAGGTAGTATGGGCATTGGGGTTTGGGATGCAGTAATGGCTTCTACAGTAGTATGGGGACTGCGGGATGGGGCGCAGCAATGGCATCTAAGGTAGTATGGGAATTGGAGGATGCGGTGCAGTAATGTCATCTATGGTAGTATGGAGATTGGGGGATGGGATGCAGTAATGGCATCTATGGTAGCATGGGGATTGGGGATAGGGTGCAGTAATGGCATATACAGTAGTATGGGCATTGGGGGATGGAGTACAGTAATGGCATCTATGGTAGTATGGGCATTGGGGGATGGGGTGCAGCAATGGCATCTACTGTAGTATGGGGATTGGGGGATGGGGTGCAGTAATGGCATCTATGGTAGTATGGGCAGTGGGGGATGGGGTGCAGTAATGGCATCTACGGTAGTATGGGCATTGCGGGATGCAGTGCAGTAATGGCATCTACGGTAGCATGAGGATTGGGGATGGGGTGCAGTAATGGCATCTACAGTAGCATAGGGATTGGGGGATGGGGTGCAGTAATGGCATCTACGGTAGCATAGGGATTGGGGGATGGGGTGCAGTAATGGCATCTTCGGTAGTATGGGCATTGGGGATGGGGTGAAATAATGGCATCTACGATAGTATGGGCATTGGGGGATGGGGTGCAGTAATGGCATCTACGGTAGTATGGGCATTGGGGGATGGGGTGCAGTAATAGCATTTACAGTAGTATGGGGATTGGGGAATGGGGTGCAGCAATGGCATCTACGGTAATATGGGGATTGGGGGATGGGGTGCAGCAATGGCATCTACTGTAGTATGGGGATTGGGGGATGGGGTGCAATAATGGCATCTACGATAGTATGGACATTGGGGGATGGGGTGCAGTAATGGCATCTACGGTAGTATGGGCATTGGGGGATGCAGTGCAGTAATGGCATCTACGGTGGTATGGGCATTGGGGGATGCGGTGCAGTAATGGCATCTATGGTAGTATGGGGATTGGGGGATGGGTGCAGTGATGGCATCTGTGGTAGTATTGGGACTGGGTGATGGGCTGCAGTAATGGCATCTGCAGTAGTATGGGGATTGGGGATGGGGTGCAGTAATAGCATATACGGTAGTATGTGGACTGGGGGGTTGAGAACCACTAGATTCAGGGGATAAGTGCTGTAATGGCAAACACTTCATAAAGGTGATGGGGTAGGGGAAAAGAACATACCACAAGGGATGACAATTTAAAATACCATAATGGCACCAACAGTGCAACAGGAATTGGGGGTTGGAAAATACACTAGAGTTTAAGTCCTAATACAAACATGCCATAATGACACTAAAGTATTCAAGAGGTGGGGACCCATGTGATGGTAGGAAGAGGTACAGGGACTGTGATGCTGTGTGTGTGTGTGTGTGTGTGTGTGTGTGTGTGTGTGTGTGTGTGTGTGTGTGTGTGTGTGTGTGTGTGTGTGTACATGTGTATGAGAGACAGAATGACTGAGGGGAGGATTTCATTGCCTACGAGCATCAGGTAACTGCTGCAATGATCTGCATATTGCTGTAGTAACTGTAATTTAAGAAATATGCAAATTAACTCATAATGAGGTCTTATTTCACTGTGGCTAGCATATTCTAAAATTGCAAATGGGTATGTCAAGCTGGAAGGGCCTTTCAAGAATGAGATGTAGAGCTTGGGCTAGGGTTTTTACTGAATTCTCGGGAAAGCATGGATTGCAAAAAAAAAAAAGCACCAAGAATAAGTGTTATTACATTGTGAATATTATAAAAAGATGAATGAAAATGAGAAATTAATCTGTAAAGTATTAAAGCCGCTGATACTGAAATAAATAACAGATGAAGGGATTTCTGGTATAGTAATTCCTCTTAGATAGAAAAAATATCAAATAAAATATTTGTCTGTCAATCAGATGATTTAGTGATTGTGCATAAAAATAAGATATGGATAACTGAAGCAGTGGTTTGAGTTCACACCTCTCAACCACTTAGAGAAAGAGCTCTGGCAATAAAATCCAGAAAATAGAGACAGATTTTAAATACTGTACTTAGAAAGTTGCTAGGAAAACAGGATTTGTGTTAGCACGCATTTTCTGAAGGATATGAAATCTGAAACTCAAATGTATATTGCTATTTAGTGACTTCAACTCTCAGTGATTTGCCAGAAAAAACTAATTTTATGAGGAACAGATTAAAAATATGAAGCGAAAATCTGGACATTCTGTGAAAATCTGGACTGTTGAGAGGTATGGCTGGGTGACAGTTCAATAAGGCAAAAAGCAAGGGTTTGGTAAAACTAAGAAAATAGGTGGAGCATATTACACTAAAAAGAAATAAATGTATTAGGAATGACATTTGAAGAATTTAAAAATGCAATATAACCATGGAAAATAATGCTGGAATTAATAAAAAATGTGATCATGGTGGAGACTTTTTAACGTATCATATAACAAAGTATATATGTTAAATACATAAATATTAGGAAAACTAACATATATTTTTTTTTTGGGGGGGGGTTCTTGTCTCTGTAGTGTACTTGGCATCTATGCATTTTTTGGGTAATACAGAAGGTAAGAGAGAGAACCCAGCCACTGGGGATGCACAAGCCAGTGCATTTCTTTGTGCCGGTCCCAAGCCCGGATAAATGGGGAGGGTTGCGTCAGGAAGGGCATCCGGCGTAAAACTTCTGCCAAAAATTACTGATGCGGAGAACTTTTCATAATTGCATACCGGATCGGTCGAGGCCCGGGTTAACAACGACCGCCACCAGTACTGTTAGCCAACAGGGTGCTGGCGGAAATTGGGCTACTGTTGGCGAAGGAGAAGAGGAGGGCGGCGTGCCAAGGCAGGAAGATAGGAGGAAGGTTAGAGGTAGCAGTGAGGGTAGGAACTTTGAATGTTGGCAGTATGACTGGTATAGGAAGAGAGCTAGCTGATATGATGGAGAGAAGGAAGGTTGATATATTGTGTGTGCAAGAGACCAGATGGAAGGAAGTAAGGCCAGGTGTTTAGGAAACGGGTTCAAATTGTTTTATCATGGTGCGGATGGCAGGAGAAATGGGGTAGGGGTTATACTAAAGGAACAATATGCCAAGAGTGTTTTAGACGTGAAGAGAGTGTCTGACCGAGTGATGTTTATGAAGCTCGAAATTGATGGTGTAATGATGAATGTTGTTAGTGCATATGCTCCTCAAGTTGGGTGTGTGATGGAAGAGAAAGAGAAATTTTGGAGTGAGTTGGATGAAGTTGTGGTGAGTGTACCCAAGGGTGAGAGACTAGTGATTGGAGCGGACTTTAATGGGCATGTTGGTGAAGTGAACAGAGGGGATGAGGAAGTGATGGGTAGGTATGGTGTTAAGGAGAGGAATGCAGAAGGTCAGATGATTGTGGATTTTGCGAAAAGGATGGACATGGCTGTGGTGAATACGTATTTTAAGAAGAGGGTGGAGCATAGGGTGACGTACAAGAGTGGAGGAAGATGCTCACAAGTTGATTATATACTATGTAGGAGGGCCAGTCTTAAGGAGATTGGAGACTGTAAAGTGGTGGCAGGGGAAAGTGTAGTTAAGCAGCATAGATTGGTGGTATGTAGAATGACGTTGGTGATCAAGAAGAGGAGGAGGAATGTGAAACCTGTGCCAAGGATTAAATGGTGGAAGTTAAAAAAGGGTGATTGTGAAGTGGAGTTTAGGGAAGAGTTAAGACAGGCACTGGGAGGCAATGGAGAGTTACCGAATAGCTGGGTAACTACAGCAGAACTAGTAAGGGTGACTGCTAGAAAGGTGCTTGGTGTGACATCTGGACAGAGGAAGGAGGACAAGGAGACCTGGTGGTGGAATGAGGAAGTACAGGAGAGTATACAGAGGAAGAGGCTGGCGAAGAAGAAGTGGGATTGTCAAAGAGATGAAGAAAGTAGACATGAGTATAAGGAGATGAGGCATGGCAAAGAGAGAGGTGGAAAGCTAAGGATAGGGCATATGGAGAGTTGTACGAGAGATTGGACACTAAAGAGGGAGAAAAGGACCTGTACCGATTAGCTAGACAGAGGGACAGAGCTGGGAAAGATGTGCAGCATGTAAGGGTGATAAAGGATAGTGAGGGAAAGGTACTCACAAGAGAGGAGAGTGTGTTGAGTAGATGGAAAGAGTATTTTGAGAGGCTGATGAATGAAGAGAATGAGAGAGAGAAGGTTGGATGATGTGGGGATAGTGAATCAGGAAGTGAAACATATTAGCAAGGAGGAAGTAAGGGCAGCTATGAAGAGGATGAAGAATGGAAAGGCTGTTGGCCCAGATGACATACCAATGGAAGCATGGAGGTGCTTAGGAGAAATGGCAGTGGAATTTCTAACTAGATTGTTTAATGACATTTTGGAAAGTCAGAGGATGCCTGAGGAGTGGAGAAAAAGTGTTTTGGTACCTATCTTTAAGAATAAGGGTGATGTGCAGAGCTGCAGTAACTACAGAGGGATAAAACTGATTAGTCACAGCTTGAAGTTATGGGAAAGAGTAGTGGAAGCAAGGTTAAGAAGGGAGGTGATGATTAGTGATCAGCAGTATGGTTTCATGCCAGGAAAGAGCACTACAGATGCAATGTTTGCTCTGAGAGTGTTGATGGAGAAATACAGAGAGGGTCAGAAGGAGTTGCATTGTGTCTTTGTAGACTTGGAGAAAGCATATGACAGGGTGCCTAGAGAAGAGTTGTGGTATTGTATGAGGAAGTCGGGAGTGGCAGAGAAGTACGTAAGAGTGGTACAGGATATGTACGAGGGTAGTGTGACAGTGGTGAGGACTGCAGTGGGAGTGACAGATCCGTTTAAGGTGGAGGTGGGATTACATCAAGGATCAGCTCTGAGTCCTTTCTTATTTGCAGTGGTGATGGACAGGTTGACAGATGAGATCAGACAGGAGGCCCCGTGGACTATGATGTTTGCAGATGACATTGTGATCTGTAGTGAGAGTAGGAATCAGGTTGAGGAGACTCTGGAGAGGTGGAGATATGCTCTAGAGAGCAGAGGAATGAGGGTCAGCAGGGCTAAGACAGAATATATGTGTGTAAATGAGAGGGAGGGTAGAGGAATGGTGAGGATGCAGGGAGTAGAGTTGGTAAAGGTGGACGAGTTTAAGTACTTGGGATCAACAGTTCAGAGTAATGGTGAATGTGGAAGAGAGGTGAAGAAGAGAGTACAGGCAGGGTGGAATGGGTGGAGAAGAGTGTCAGGAGTGATTTGTGACAGACGGGTATCCGTAAGAGTGAAAGGGAAGGTCTACAAGAGTGTAGTGAGACCAGCTATGTTATATGGGTTGGAGACAGTGGCATTGACAAAAAGGCAGGAGTCAGAGCTGGATGTGGCAGAGTTAAAGATGTTAAGATTTGCAATCGGTGTGACTAGGATGGATAGGATTAGGAATCGGTATATTAGAGGGTCAGCTCATGTTGGACAGTTTGGAGACAAAGCAAGAGAGACGAGATTGCGTTGGTTTGGACATGTGCTGAGGAGGGATGATGGGTATATTGGGAAAAAGATGCTAAGGATGGAGCTGCCAGGTAAGAGGAATAGAGGAAGGCCTAAGATAAGGTTTATGGACGTGGTGAGAGTGGACATGCAGGCGGTTGGTGTGACAGAGCAAGATGCAGAGGATAGGAAGAAATGGAAAGAGATGATCCGCTGTGGCGACCCCTAACGGGAAAAGCCGAAAGAGAATGATGAGAAGGTAAGAGAGAGAGAAAGACAAATGCTGGGAAAATATTATAAGTAGGGTAAGAAGAAGTATGGAAATATGAAGAAAGGGAAAGATGTGGTAAAGAAGAAAAACAGAAGAAAAGGAATATGAGAATAAAGTAAAATTCTGGAAGGTGAAAATAAATACAATTGATGAAAACAGAAAACTATGGTATAACAATATTATGGAGAAATACCATAGTGTATATCCTTGGAAGTAAATGATATAAACAACAGTGGGAAAAGGTTGAGACTTTGTATGAAGTAAAGGATTTCCTGTGGAGAATTGTGTTGGATAAGTTGCCCGTTAAAAGTAATACAAAATATACAGAACTGAAAGAAAGAGCATTTAATGAATATAACAAGGAAGAAACAACAAAGAATTGTTTTTTTTTTTAGTTTTAAAAAGGAATATAAGTGGGAAGGATTTAAAAATACAACAATGGATTTGATATTGCAATAACGGAATTTGTCTCTTAAGTCCTGAACTTGCACATGCTGGCCTTCTAGTTAATACATTTTCTCTCTTCCTCCTCCTCCTCGAATACCTACATGCACAGTCTCTCTTCTTCCCCTTGTTTTTATTTCTCTCTCTTACTTCCCTTACAACGTAATATTGTTGTTACTCTATATTTATCCAGCCTCCCGTATCTGCCCTACTTTTTAACTTTAACATGCCTTTATTTCTCACTATCGCCTCTTCCACTCCTCCTTATCCACTGTTTGAATGTTCCACTCTGACATTTGCTTTATGATTAACAAACCCACACACTTACATCAGCACATTTCATTGCTACATATTGTATTTATCTTGTTTTAATGATGGTATGTGTGTATTATTATACATGTCATCTGTGTATTAATAAAATAGAGATACAAGATGTGCTAGATGAGGTTAAAAGGTGCTTGTGAAAAAGGATAGGGTGTATAGGTAAAAATGCAAAAGTAATTGGTGTTATCTCAGAAAAAAATAAAACATTTTGCTCTATTTCTTGAAATGATGAAAATTGATTTTTTTCTGTGCCGGTTATATGTTAAGGTTTAAAAATGGAAAGAAGCAACAAAATATATGGCATGAATGTGTAAATAAAGCAACCGCTACTATTTTAGATAGGTGACATGAAATCTTTTACATCTACCTGAACTACCACCAACTCAAGCAAATGGGGCCCCATTTTAACATCTCATACAAAGGATGGCAAACTCGAGAGAGCAGCATCCTCCAATGCAGAACTGCAGTGTCAGCAACTCAGTTACACTTGGAGGAGAAGTAGAACCCACAGACCTCTGATCTTGCAGCACTAAAGGTGAGTGTGCTACCAGTTGAGCCACTGAGATGACTATATATTCAGTATAACCAGTAAGTTCATATATGGTAACAATGTCCACTGACACAAGGTAGGGAATAAAATTAACAGGAGGCAGCAAACAGGAATAGCATTACAACAGTGCTGGTTGGTCTAGAGACAACATCTGCACTAAATGCAGTTCCTTGTGTCCATGTTGTTACATACAGCCAAGTATGGAGGTAAGCACATAAGGAATACAGCAGGAGGAGAGCCCCAACCAGTACCCTCATTTCCTACCGAGGCTTGTGCTGTGGTTACTTTAGGAGGGAGTTTACTTGGTAACAGTGATCTTGAATCTGAGACATTGATGTTCAAATGTTTTGAATTTAAAATTTGTGATACCAGCCACTGAATCCTTGGGCTCTATACAGCCTGCCTTCATTTATCTCTTTATAGTCATACTGCCTTGTCCAAAAAGGATAAGGACTTGTCTGGTTTTCTCATGAAGTAGTAGACACAGACAGACAAACTACTCATTGTTCTTTGTTTTCAAACATGCATTTTCCTCATTAACTTCTGGATTTGCCCACCTCCATCTTACAGTGTGACTAAACCAGACTGGATAGAATACAGGTCATCTTGTTTTTTTCTCATCTACACATATTAATGACATTAAAGTCGCTATACATAAATGGGTGGGTAGCTTGATGCTGCTCACAACCAATCACTTTTAAACATAAACTTATTCAAAGCAGCTGATGGCACAATATCTAGACATAAGCTCTATTCACAAAGTATTTTCATGTTGTTGCCAATGCAGTATATATTGTAGATCAGCCCTGTCTTTTTAAACAATGTGTATTCAAATGTCTATATGCAGTCAATAATGGTTCGATAGCTTCCTCACTCTTTAACTCGCTTATTAAAGAGTTTACCTTGTGAGACTACATCTGTAAATCTTTCACATAAATTGTTGAAAAACTTGATAAAAATACAATTTCAAGAGAACAGATCAAATTATTTCTATACTAATAAAGGGTGAGTAGCTTCAAATCATAGCTCTCAACTTTTTTGCTCACGAGTCTGGAATAAAACTAAAAATAATGGCATACAAAAGCCCAAAATCAGAGAAGTTTTTAAACTACTCCAGTTCACTTAAAGTTAATAGAATAACACATTTTATATGATGCCACAATACAAACAAAAAATGATTGACCTCAACAATTGGATTAGCTTCTGATGTTAATCCAGGGGGATACAGTAGCTGACAGCCTGGGATGATATGGTCAAAAGGCCACGCTGCTTTGCCAAAGATGGTCACTTGTCACCTCTATGTTTAAGGTTGCTGTCCAAGGTACTTGCCTCTCCCATAGTGCCTTTTTTAGGAAATACCATAAGAACAAAATTCCCCAACGTAAAAAATATCCTCCAGAAACAAACTCATGGTTATGCTGCTTAATGCTAGGGGTCTAAATCAGAAACTAAACTCAATTGAATCCCTTCTCACCCTGGAAGATGTTGATGTCTGCACAGTCACAGAAACGTGGTTCAAGGCATTAGAGAGTACCCCCAGCCATGCAGGGCTACAATGCCTTCCACATATTCTGGCCACACAATGAACATGAAAAAAACATGCGAGGAGGAGTATCCATCTTCATTAAAGACATACACACCTCTAAACTAGTTAAACAACTAACTGTAGGAAAGACACTCCCTCCATGTCATAGTTAGTCATAGGTCCCCCACCATGATCCAAGAAAACCACACAGCCTACCTGGACCTATTTGAGTCACTCTCAGTACAGCCAAATATCCTACCACCATTCCCACCCACCCTGCCTTCCCTACATTTATACTTAACTCCTCCCCCCTCATTAACTTCATCCTATCTATATCACTCAGTTCGTCTGTTACTCATCATCCCTTTGCCACTCCCCCCCTGCTTACTTATTCTAACACTTCAGCCTATTCTTCACTCCTCCCCAACCTCCACCTGACCAATCCATTTACTAGTACACATACTCAAGCCATCCACTTACTTTCACCCTTACCAACCCCACTTCTTCTACTAGAATACAATCTACACATCTGAGACCAAATTATTATTGGTTTTCTTTTCCTATACTACCAATACATTTCACTCCCTGTGATATATTCCACACTTCCCCTGTACTTTACTCTTATCTGATTCTCACTCTTCAGTTAACTATAGTACTATACTATCCCAGCTCTTGCTCTTACTACCTCATAGAACTCTCCTAATTTGATACTCACTCTTCAATTAACCATAGAACTACAAGCATTCCAACCCCATTTCCCTACATAGCCAACAATCATGTTTCCGTCCACAAACTCTCACAGTCTCTACCCTACTCCTCTCCATGTTCCCTTGTATCAATACTACATCTCACTGTTCCTAACCCCATTTCCTTTACCACTAATTTCTCTACCACCTCTTCCACCTCTACTTCCTTGGCCATTCCATCCATCTCATCAGACCAATAGCAGAGTACAGTGCTCCCTTCTGTATGCACCTCAGCAGATATCTGCAGCAACTGGAGAGACCTCAGAGATTTCTCACCAAGATAATTGAGGACCTACATCACATGACCTACACGGACAGACTGAAGGCCCTATCACTTTACTCAGCATCATATAGACTGCTTAGAGGCAACTTGTGCCTGGCCTACAGAGCAGTCTGAGACCCTGTCTTGATGAACCTGCTGCACATCTGCAAATCCAATGGGAGAAGATTCAATCGATCTAGGCATCTTAACCTAGCCTGCAATATTAACAGGACATGCTGGAGAGAGAAAAAGAGATGTCTGCCAGAGGTTGCCACTCCTCTGGAACAAACTCCCAATTCATGTAAAACAGACCCCCTCAATGACCCTATTTTAGTGCAACATGGACAATTGGATGGGAAACCATAAATTTACACTGGGGGTTTCACCCATGTACCTCTTAAGACAGGGGCAGATGGTGCCGATCTCAGATTTGCACACAAACATACTACATATAATTGGTCCATAAGAGAACAAGGGTATAACATGCCTAGGCTTGTGGAGGCCTTCTGGCCAATAGCCTAGTAACCTCCTATGACATCAACATATCAACATGCATTTTCTGAACAATAAAAAGTATGAAACTGATGGCCAACTGTAATCCTTAGTGATTTACCAGAATATGAGGAATTTTATGAAGGAGAGTGCAAAAATATAAGGTAAAATTAGGGAATTCTGCTGCAAAATTGGGAACAGGTCAGAGGTAGGCTTCAAATATTAATATTGTAAAATTGAAAGAGAAAATCTAACAGTAGTCCTTTGGTGCCAACATGTAATCAGTTTATGAAAAGTACAAAAAGAGATGTGCTCTAGCTTAATTTGCAATGAAACAAACTCTCCTCTACTTCAAAATACATACAATGAGATTGGCACTTCAGATTCCTAGAGAGGTGCGGGGGAGAGTCTAAAACTTAAACATTTGTACCCAGGCTTCTGAGTATGTAAATACAGGGGAGAAAAAAATCTTTAAGCACACTCGACTCTAACTACTAATCAAAACATTACCAGAAGAAATGCTGTAATCATCTTCTCTTTACTGTAAAACTCAAAATGTTGCTAACTCTTAAGTTTTAGTACAAATGTAGTTTTAGTGTACAATAAAAAGAGAACGGTACTGCACTATAACTACACAATATATCAAATAGGACATGCAGCAAGTAATAAAATATATGAGTAGCATAATTCAGGCACTGATACCCAACACATTTTACAAGTGCAATGGCACACAAGTTGTAAAAGTAACAGGTGTGTGCTGAAGGAGTCAAGAGACTGGATCATGAGTAAACAAAACAAACACTGAGCATATGGTCTAACTTCCATAAAGTCTATATTCAAACTTAAATTTCGAGAAAGTATATAACATGCAACTTCTTATAACTAGCTCACTAGATTTAAAGAGTTATTAGCCACAGTCTAGTCGTCTTTTTAAATTATATTTGTGTGAGTGTGTTGGTGTATACACACACACACACACACACACACACACACACACATTATATGCAGCCTATAAGGTACCACGCATTACATTATAATATACTGGGTATTTTAAAATTAACCAATTCCCTCTACTCAGCAAATCTTGGGTTTCTATATCAAAATAATACTTGAACTTATTCACATCCATTTTATACAAGTTAAACTTCAGTTTTGGGAATAATGTTTAATTTTCATACAGACCATATATCTTCCCAATTTCTTCAGCAATCTTCATTATCTAGAGAAATGAATAGGACTGTTTACAATGGGCATCTAATCTTCCCTTTTGGGAAATTACTTACTACATCTCTTCTGAGGGACATGAATGAGTCTGTCTCTGACACCCTTGACCATCAATGTTCTCACAGTCTTTAGTTCTTGAGAAGGAACTTGTTATACTTTTGTTTACTGATGTTTTTGAACTTTGAGCTGCACACATTCTTCTGTAACACTCTACAGCTTTCCATCTTCCCATTGAACAACACAGGATGGTGGTTTGCCTGCTTTACCAAATGGTGCAGCTTCAGGATACATACTGTCATTTTTCATAGTTTCATGCTTACTCTTTCTACAGCTTGTACATCTCATAGCTTTCTGTGGCTTCTACCATAATAGTATTTATATCCCTGGAGATTTCATTCCAATACTTCCTTTAGTCTTTGATTTTTCTTGCACCAGTGAGGTTGCTGCATTATGTAGTTTGTATTTCACCCTTCATCCCATTAAAACTTTGAGGTGTTGAATGGATGAGCCCTGCAATGAAATATTTCTATACTCCAAAACTGTGAGATGACAGTACTCATAGCTTTTGCTGCTGTTCCTTCTCATTGGGGTTTTCACTATTTTGGTAATTCTCTCCACCTGTTTATTTGAGTACAGGTGGTGAGGAACGGATACATAATGTCTAATGGCACAGTGGTAGCATTGCTGCCTCACAGCAAGACATTCTCTGGTTCAATTCTCAGCTGGAGTGCCTTCTGTGTGTAGTCTGCATGTCCTCCCTACATACATGTGGGTTTTCTCCGGGTGCTCTGGTTTCCTCCCACATTACAAAAACATAAATCTGGAGTGTTTCTCCCTGGGCCTCCGCTGAAAATTGGCTTTGTTCCAAGTCAGACTTTTTCGGTTAACAAATGTTAAATAAATAAATAAATCCTCACTTATATAGAAATCTTATCAATTCTTTACTTTTGTATTGCAGACCACTGCCAGATATGCCATCAGGTATACTTTATCTTGAAAATATAAACATTAATGTACTGTTTGATTGGCTTCTTTAAATTGAAACAAATCTGTGCCCACTCTACCCTATGGATTACCTGTACTGGGTGTAAAGGAAGACAGTGGGCAGGCGCTAGAGTGGTGTGATCTTTTCTGCTCCCCACCACTAAATTTTATCATTTTAACATAATATTCTTACATCTTAAAATCTGATGTCCACTAGTGTTATGGTGTTGTAAATTCTCATCACTAGCACCAAACAGATCAAAGTATAATATAAATTATGAATTATGTAATAATTCATATTATAAATTATGAATTATTAAATAATTTCCTAAATAGAACTTGACCATAGGGTAAGCAAGGAATAGTCAGTATTACCTTGGGCATGGCGTACACCATTTACACCCATGAACAGGCTTCACACTAAACACCATATCAAAAAGATTTTGGTCTATCTCCCCAGAGTTCTGTCTCACCACCAGACCTCTCAAATATTCCTGAATTCCAGGGACATCCTTGATTTTGGCTATAAATTATGCCCTGTCTCTCCTAAAATTTGTGATTTTGGGAGAAAGGGTGATGGATTAAATTTAATAAATAATGATGTTAATTAGAGTTTTAGCCTTCTTTTACTTCAGAAATTGCATAATTTGAATGCTTATTTTTCAACTTCTCAAGTTAACAATACTAATATTTTAAAAAGTACCTAAATGCCCCTGACTATTGTTAGATTTTGTCCCAGATTCTGGAGGTAAGAGGTCTCTGAGTTTCTGTGTCCTACTATGCTAATGTGCCTACAGTAACTGTACTTTAAACAAATTAATAAATACGTAAAAGACAACCAAGCACAAACATCTTAAAAGTGACTAAATAAGAAATATTTAAGAAATAATGAGTTAAACAATACTATTAGCTGTTAACTATACAGAGAGAAATAAAGACTTGTATGTGTAAAAAGAAAATAATCATTTTCAACAATCAGAATTCAAGAAAGTAAAAACTCTACAGCTAGTGTTTTTGTCTACTTATTCTTAACAATTAATTTTTAAGAGCATTACTCTGTCATAAACTAAATTGTCTGAACTTTTAGAAGATTCCTGGCAGAAACAAACCTGCTGATCATACAAGTCACAGGCTTCAGGGTAGAAGTGCTTCTCTTCTGTCTGTTCTTTCAACTGTGTGGTTTAAAGCCTTTTCATAATAAAAAAAAAAAATTAAATCAAGCAGGACTTCATATTTACATACTGATGAGCTTTATTTACCTGCTCTTGGTTTATTATCTTTTTCATTTCATTTCATCAGATGTTTTGGGCTTATGATTAGAGTTCATGAAATTAGTGTAGATCAGAGCATGTGTATGTACCTTTAAGAAGCATTTCTAGATGTAGGCATGTGCATATAAATACTAAGCACGTGCAGGCAGCAGTGCCATATTGAGAGAACAGCCAGAGTGTTAACATGTATGAGCGTGGTAGTCACTATGTTTATAAGTTTATTTAAAATTTAACCAAATGTTAAATCATTTTGACTTCTTTTCTGATGTCAAGTAACTTGTGAGAAAACTTAAAATATGATACTTTGGGTAATGTAACTCATGCCAACAACAATGTGCAAGGGGAGACCGATATTTAACAGGTTCCTATCGCAAAATCAAATGTTGAGAATGCAGAATACCAGAAGGCTGAACTTGGTAGTTCGAAGGGTGAGAATGTCAAAGCCGCGGAAACCCAAATTCTTTCCCAGGGAAAGAACTTGGTTGGCCATTTCTGCAGCTTCAGCATTTTCGGACCGGGTTAAGGTAAGTGTACGAATGGGTAGTGACAGACTTTAAGGTTAGGGCGCGGATCAGGTAAGTGAGCGATAGTGATGGACTTCAGGGTTAAGGTGCGGGCCAGGTAAGTGTGTGGTAGTGATGGATTTTAGGGTTAGGGCGCGGGTTAGGTAAGTGTGTGGTAGTGACGGACTTTAGGGTGCGGGTCAAGTTTGTGATAGTGACGGACTTTAGGGTTAGGGCTGGGTTAAGGATAGTGCATAGATAGTGGTATATTTTAGGTTTTGAAGGTGTTTGGTGTGATTGTGTTATGTGTGTGTTTTTCGGAACAGCAAATCTTTTCCCTGGGAAAAAAATGTGCTGTTTTGAAGGTTCAATGTTGTCCGAATTCGATCTTCCAAGTTCGAACTTATGGTGTTCAACATTTTGGAAGATCGATTTCGTGATATAGACCCTATTTAACTATTACATTTAATAAGTCAGTCATGTGTAGTATTACTGCAACATTTAATAAGCTACCTAGTTACTTTATAAAGGTTAACAATGCTGTTTCTTCTTTTAAGAACACGATATTGACATTTCTGGTTTGTTGAAGTATATTAATTTTTAATAAATTTATATCTGTGACTGTAAACCACACACAGTTACATTTATAGGACAGAAGAGAAGAGATGTAATTATAAAACCAGCAGATAATGGGGGCATGATAGTGGTAACATGCAGAGAAAAATGCAATGCCAGGATGAGGATGTCACCACTGCCAACATGGCATAGGGGGTGAAGTCCTGGCTAACCTGAGATTGACCTGAGACCTGACTGCTGGAGAGGCCAACCAAAAAGGGTAGAAGTGAGTGGCTGCTGGTAATGCTACCATCTTACAGCTGGAGGCTACTGCAATTCTGACACCTGGTGGTGGTTAAATTGCAAAATCATATAAAGCATAGGCCACAGCATACATTCTGGCCTGCCAAGCAGTATGCTTTGCTGTAAGCCTACTTACTTTTTATAAGGAAGCATGACTGACACTTTAGACCTTGCTATGGCAGCATTTGTTAGCCCACCACAGAAGGCATTCAGGGACAAAAAAATGTATCTATGTATGTATGTATTTATTGCGTCTGTTTACTGATATAGTCCAGCTGATCAGAAAACTTCCCCTTTTCAGTGGAGGCCTAGAGAACAAAATTACATAAAGAACATAGTAAGCAGAGGTATAGTAGAGAAGTAATCAACAAGTATATAAAATTTAAAGAGAGTATCATTAATTGATAGCAGCATAATATAAAGAGGTGTGAAACATATTTGGACATGAACTTTTTAAAAGGAGAGAAAAAGAGGATTAGCATTAAGCAGTGACAGAATGTTTTACTATAGGAAAGCCCCTCTGCACCCCCCTGTGGGGGGCTGCGCCCGCCACACCCCCTGCTATTAATATATTCTAACTCTGAGATCACACTACAGTGGGGATATAGATGAATTTCCACTCCCTACTGTACTGCAATCTCTGTACATATAGTCGAACACACTTCTGCGAATGCACTACAGCATTTGCATAAGGGTGTTTGACTATTCCATACACATCATTTTGTGCACATTCTGATTTTCGGTAGCATACGTGTCGACAGAACGTCGTTCACACAAATGATAGTAAACCATTTTATCTCTGTTGACCAAGACAGAATCAGCAAAAACCAAAACGTGCTGAGTAAAGTGCCCCTCAAGAAAAAATCAAGTCCAAATGAGAAAAAACACACAAAAGAGGCTCTCCACAGCTGAAAATAACATAAAAACTCCAGTTTTCACTTCAAGAGTTTTAATAAAAAGAAAATAAAACGAGTACAGGGTCCAAGTGAGCGCTTTCACATTCAAAAAACGTTTCATCAGACGTCAACACCAACACAGTACTCTGCATCACCTTATATATCATTCATCTGATCCAGATTGTAACACTCAATTCAATTAAAAATAAAAGGTACATAGTTTCATAGTATAGTACTAGGCTATCTGCCCTGGGGCATTTGTAAGCCTAGCCATAGTAATGTGGCTTTTGCCACCCCATGAAATGGTACAAAAATATACAGAATAAATCTAGAATACTGTGCCTCTGTCTAGTAGTGACACAATGAAGGTCCCCTTATATAATAGAATTAGTTTACTGTGCCTCTGTCTAGCAGTGACACAGATGTGACCCCTGGGGTAAACTTTCGATCTCCCATCCACTTATCAAGATTTCTCTTGAAGAGAGTCAGTGAGGGGCTCTGCCTAATATGAACTGGGATCCTGTTCCAAAACATGGGAAGCCTCTGCGTTATGAATCTATCCCTCCAGCATGTCCTATTCATACTTGTGCCGAGGTTTAAGTCTTTAGCTCTCGTGGTCCTGATGGATTTGGATTTTTTTGAGGTGGAGCATGTCCATCAAATCCTGATTGGACATGGCCTTGTACGTCAGGCAGAGATCACCTCTGAGCAGGTGGTATGCTACTGAATAGAGCTGAAGTTTCTTTAGTCTGGTGGAATAAGACATATGTTGGAGACCCTTGATCCTTTTGGTGAGGTACTTTTGTGGTCTCTCCAGCTGTTGCAAGTGCCGGGTGAGGTACATACCAAATGGGGCATTGTACTCAATCATGGGTCTGATGAGGGAGGAATATAGGGGTACAATGACATCCTTGGATCTGGATGTGAATCCCTTCATGATGAGGTGTGCAAGGTAGAATGTTTTTCTAACCACTTTGGCAACGTGGGTGTCAAATGAGAGGTCGCTGTCTACTTGGGTCCCTAGGTCTCTGATTACTTTTCCGTACTCAGTGGGTTTCTGTCTATGTGATAATTTGTGGGTACTTTGTTTTTCCAAAAGGGATGACTATACATTTTTGGCATTTAGTTTAAGGCCGTGACTACGGCACCAGTTGTCCGTTCAGTGAGGCCTTTTGTAGGATGTGTGTGTCTGCTGGTGTATCGACTATGGCGCCTAGTTTGCAGTCATCTGCGAACTTTGTCAGCCACAACCCTCCCATGTTTGCTTTAACATCTGAGAAATAAATGCCGAACAAGAGGGGTCCCAGGACAGATCCCTGTGGGACACCACTTGTGACTGGCTTTGAGTCTGACATTGCTCCAGCGATTTTAACTTTATGGGTTTTGTCCTTTAGCCAGTTTGCAACCCATCTAGTGACATAAGGGTTTACTTTTAAGCTGTTTAGCTTATCTATGATGCCTGAGTGGGGTATTGTGTCGAAGGCCTTAGCCAAGTCCAGGTATGCTGTATGGACTGCTTTGCCCTCATCAATGGCTCTAGTGACTGTTTCGAAAAAGTCAACCAGGTTTAAAAGGCAGGATCTGCCCTTCACAAAGCCGAACTGGGTGGGGTCAAGTGTCTGTAGGTCCCCTATGTCTCTGTTTATGAGTTCCATAATGATTCTTTCCATAGCTTTGCATACCAGGCTAGTTAAGCTTATGGGGCGGTAGTTTCCAGGGTCTGTAGAGGCACCCCCCTTGTGGAGTGGGACCACTGTTGCTGTACGCCAGTGTACAGGTACATATCCCGAAGTAAGGCTAAGGTTAAATAGCATTTTTATGTGTGGATTTAGCTCCTCTTGGAGTTCACGTAACACGCACCCTGGGATACCAACAGGTCCCATTGATGCTGTGTTTTTTGCTTTGTTTAGGGCGGTTCTCACTTGGACATCTGAGATGACAGGGAGATTACATTCAGCTGGGATAAGTATTTCTTCTTTTGGGGGTGAAGGAGGCGAGAAATTTGCACTGAACCCGTCAGCCAGAATGTTAGCAATATCTGTGGGTTCAGTGTATTTTTTGTTGTTGTGAACCAACTCTGAGCATATCTGAGGGTTTCCGCCCAGGTTTCTAACATAGCTGAAGAAGGCTTTGTGGTTATCTTTAGTGTCCTTAGCGATTTTTCTCTCAAAGTTTGCCTTGGATGTTTTTATGAGAGAACATAGTTTTCTGCTAATGTTGATCAGAGACGTCTTCCCTTCATGGGATTTCACTCTGACGTGCAGTAGCTGCCTTCTTTTGTTATACAATTTGTTTATGGCTGAGGTCCACCAGACAGGATGCTTACATTTGGTGGAGAGGGACTTGGATTTGTTTGGGATTGCATGATCCATGCATTCTTGGATATGTCCATAGAAAGCATTTGTGAAGGATTCGGCATTGCGGGATGTGGTATCCACTGGCACAGTGGGCTTAAAGGATACCATCTCCATCTTAAGAAGAGTGAAGTCTGCTTTTGAGAAGTTTTTCACTGTGGTCTTTTGTGCTGGGGGTGGAGGTGGGATATGTATATCCAGGGTGATTAGTTTGTGGTCAGATCTCACTAGTGAGGGGTATACTTCCGGTGTGGAGCATTTTGTCCCCATGTTTGTGATGATCAGGTCTAGTATATTATCTCGCCTAGTGGGAGAGGTGACTAGTTGTTCCAGTGCATTTCAATTTATGAATTCCAGGAACCTTTGGGCTAGGGTATTAGGGCTAGAATAATGTACCCAATCTATGTTTGGGTAGTTGAAGTCTCCCAGTATGATGGTATTTTGTGATACATTCATATCCTCCAATGTCTTCAGGAAGGCTGAGTGGGGTTCCTGAGATTGGGAGGGTGGTCTGTAACATGCTACCAGTTGTATAGCAGTTTTGCCTATGGTTAGTTGCACCTGTATGGTCTCTGATGCTTCATGTGTTGCTACTAACCTGGAGGTGTGGGTGTCCTTTATGAATATGGACACTCCCCCACCCTTCAGGAAGGCTGAGTGGGGTTCTTGAGATTGGGAGGGTGGTCTGTAACATGCTACCAGTTGTATAGCAGTTTTGCCTATGGTTAGTTGCACCTGTATGGTCTCTGATGCTTCATGTGTTGCTACTAACCTGGAGGTGTGGGTGTCCTTTATGAATATGGACACTCCCCCTCCCTTTGTGGTTCGGCCCGGGGTTTGGGGCCGAAAAGCATGATACGAGGTATAGCCTGGTAGCGCTGGGGTGCTCTCAGGAGCCTTGAACCAGGTTTCAGTTACTGCACATATGTCGATGTTCTCCATGCTGAGGAGTGCATCAAGTGCCTGCATCTTGAGATTTAGACATCTGGCGCTGAGCAGCATTACCCTTAGTTTTTTTCCATTTTTGTTTTCTAAGGAGGTGGGTTTGTCTTTTGAGCCTTGCCTAAAAAAGGCACTATGGGGGTGGCAAGAGCCTTAGCCAATATCCGGAAGCCCAGTGGTGACAGGTGTAAGCCATCCCTTGCGAAGCAGCGTGGCTTGTCCAACATATCATCCCAGGCAGACAGACATTGGATCCCATTGGAATGACACCAGTACTCGAGCCAATTGTTAAAGCTGATCATCTTGTCTTTGTATTGTGGTATCATTCTTGGTGAGGGCAAGATGCTGCTCAGGGTCAGGGTCATACCAGCCTGGGCTACATAATCAGAGAGCTCCTCTATGTCTCTTTTCATGTAGTCCAGGGAGGTACATCTCAGGTCATTCACACCAGCATGGACAATGATGGAGTCATATTTGTACTTGCTTTGGAGTGACCTGAGTGCGTGTGTTATGTGGTGGATCCTAGCCCCCGATAGACAGCTCACAGTCACCTTCTCCTTGTTCAGCCTGGTCAGTGGGACATCAGTGTGTCTGACTATGGAGTCACCTATTACTAGTGTATCAGGCAAGGTGTTTGGCCTTAAGGGCTGCGATTGGTAAGTTAATTAGGATATATACTAGGAACAATAAAATGCATATCATACACCAGAATGCACATATGTAAAATAAATAAATACCCTAACATTAATAAAATATTGACAGCATTAATGTGTTTCTTATACTAATAAACTTAATGTTTATAGGGTCTTGCCATCAAAAACAGTTTTAATGAGACCTGGTCATTAAGACCAAATGCTTTATGTGCTTGTAGTCTCATTATCCATCTACATTCTATCTCTTCTGTATAATTCTTTATATTACCAAGTCTATTTGTCTTCCTAACCAATTCAAAAACTCTAAACTTGAAAGTGTGTGTTATGCCATTATCAATGACATGTTGTGCTAAAGCATTGCTGGTGTTTTCTTTATTAATGGCATAAAGATGTTCCCTAATACATTCTCATAGTGTCCTGTTCATTTTCCCAACAGAAAAAAACCTACATAGTTGACACTGAGCTAGGTAGACCAAGTCCCTAGACCTACAATCAGCATAGAACCTGAACATGTATTCACGTCCAGTCTCTGGATGAATAAACATACTGTCATTCGTTATGTATTTACATTGATTGCAAGATCTACATGCAAAGGTCCCTATTCTCTGAGAAGATCTATAATCTACACTATTTCTTTCATAGCATAATAATCTTTTTAATGACTTCATATTCCTATAAGTTATGTTAGGTTTACAATCAACCAATTCCCTTATTCTCTCATCAATAGTCAGAAGTCTCCAATTATTGTTAATAATTTCTTTAATATACGTGTTCCTATTAGTAAACGGGATGACTATCCTATTCTTACTACATGTCTTAGGATGCCAACCATCTACTATCAATATCAATATCATTACGTCTATGAAGGAAAGGTTTACCCTTACCCATTCTGTATTTATTACATATTGTAAAAGTGTCTTTAATTTCTTTCTTATTATACCCTCCATCCAAAAAATTATTCTTTAATGCTTTCTGTTGTTCATAATGTTCATCCTCCTGTGTTGTCAGCCTAGATGTCCTGTATGCCTGGCCTTTCAATATATTAGAATAGATATATCTGGGGTGCATACTATTACGATGTAATAAATTGTTCTTCCAGCAAGGTTTCCTGAACATAACTGTCTCCATACCATTAATACCCTTCTTTAGTCTAACATCCAAAAATTCAATTGTACTAAATGAATGTGTACATTCAAACCTCAAAAAATTCGTTGTACCATTTATATAAGTGACAAAATCATTCAGTTCTTCTTCTGTGCCACTCCAAGCTATAAACACATCATCTACAAAACGTCCATAGTACTTGATACAGTCATGGAATAAGGTATTACCCAATATATATGTGCTTTCCCAGTATGCCAACACTAGGTTGGCATATGAGTTGGTACAAGGGGTCCCCATGGCTACCCCTTTCTGCTGTAAATAATACGTGTCTTCATACATCAAGACATTGTTACTCAAGACAATGTCTAAAATCAACATCCATTTTATGACCTGGTTGCTTGGAATACCTTTTTCTTTAAGTAGTAACCTGACATAATCCATCCCTGTACTATTGGGTATAGAGATGAATAAAGACACCACACCCAAAGTTACCAATATGTCACTCTCTATGCGTGACCTAAGTGAATTATATTCAGCAAGATTTTCAAGAAAATGTTGGGTGTGTCTCACTACTGATTTAATTCCCTCCACTATTGGTTTAAATTGCTTATCTAAATAAATGGACATGGGCTCAGTGAGCCACCCAGTTCCTGATACAATGGGTCTCAACGGTGGATTAGACAAGTCCTTATGAATTTTTGGTAGCCCCCTAAAAACAGGAATCAGCATTTTTTCAACTAAAAAATATCTATATAGATCAATATCTATTACATTACTTAGCAATAAGTCATATAAATGACTTTGCACATCTCTAATAATCTTATTTAATGAGGTACCATTCAAGGATTGATAAGTCTCAACATCAGATAATAATTCAACTACTTTATCCCTGTACATGTCATGGTCCATTACCACGACCGCCCCACGTTTATCTGCTTGTCGTATTACAATATCATTGTTCCTTTGCAAACTTAGTATGGCTTCCTTCTCCTTCAAGGTCATATTATAAAAATCTGGTTTTATATCATTCCTTTTATATAAATCTATCAAATCCTTTTCACAAGCCCGCTCGAAGGCATCTAACATAGGATGTAACTGAGGTATAAACATTGAAGGTTTTCTGAAACCATTCATATCAGAATATGCATTGGTAGTACATTCACCATCACCAAATAACATTTTTAAACTAATGTTTCTGATGAACATTTTAATGTCTATAATAATGTCCGTGACATCAGTAAAGCCAGACGGTATAAAATTAAGGCCCTTGTTGAGCACAGAAACCTCATTCTCAGTTAAAACATACCCAGAAATGTTCATGACTAGACCTTGTTCATGGGTCGTAATGCTTTCTTTTGGAACTCGTATACTTCTTCGGTATTCTTCCTCTTCCGTACTTTGTGTTGTGGTGACCATGTTTTCCATTCAGATTTCTTGATCGGCAAAGGAAAAGAGTGAAAACCATTCACCCCTGTGAAATCATCACTGTCAGCAATAGCAGGAGAGTCGTTGCAAGCAATACCATTTACTTTTCTCTTGACACTCCTAGTGTGTAAATCTTCAAGTTGGTTCGAAGGCAATGCATGTGGAGTAACTATACCATCACCATTGGAGTGTACCATCACTTCTACTACTATTTTACCCGTCGTGCCTGCTGACGTCATCGCATTACTCATGCCGGTGTGTAAATTCTCATGGCCAATAACAATGCTCATATCTACTTCAGCCCCTATCATCGGTGCTGATGTCAGTGCGATGGGTGTGTTTTCTACAATGGTACCGCCCCTTTTATCCAAAACGTTGTTGCCATTAATTTTACGGATTTTATTGTTATTAACATTATTATTTACATTTTCTTTTGACCAAGAGAAAACATTCCCTTTACGAAAGTCATTAAAGTCACGTTCGAGTTTTCTTTTTTTCTCTTGCAGCAATTTACTATCAAGAGAGAATACCATAGTTCTCAGGTTATTATATAAAATGCTCATTTCCGTAGAACTGAGCATCTGCTTAAGTTCTATTTCGATTGCATTAATCTCATCAGTCAGTGTTTTCTCTATCAAGCCATATTGTTCAATAAGTAATTTCATATAACCATAACTCGTATCTAAATTCAACTTCTGCCACTTACACAATAGATCCGGATACGTAGTTCCAAAGGTCGGCATCTTTAAAACCCTCAGACCTCTCAGAACTACCTGGAAGCTCAAACATGCCTCCATATGTTGTTTCTGCCATTGAATGTTAATGTTCTTCATTTTCTGAAGTTTGTTCTCAAGTTTCCTAGTCTTTAATATAACTTCCATATTGTGTAGCGTATTGATTGTAACTTCACCATTTGCAGTAAGTTCCTTAGTAGTTAGTTTTAATAGAGGGTTGGTATCAACACTAATCAAGCCACTAAACGAAAATCCATTAGCCAATTGCGGCACCTCAGTGTCATTCAAAACTTCAATTTCTTCAGCCATGTCTCAGCAATAATGTAGACCAAAAACCAAAATGTGCTGAGTAAAGTGCCCCTCAAGAAAAAATCAAGTCCAAATGAGAAAAAACACACAAAAGACGCTCTCCACAGCTGAAGATAACATAAAAACTCCAGTTTTCACTTCAAGAGTTTTAATAAAAAGAAAATAAAACGAGTACAGGATCCAAGTGAGCGCTTTCACATTCAAAAAACGTTTCATCAGACTTCAACACCAACACAGTACTCTGCATCACCTTATATATCATTTATCTGATCCAGATTGTAACACTCAATTCAATTAAAAATAAAAGGTACATGCACCTATAAGTTAATTAGAATATATACTAGGAACAATAAAATGCATATCATACACCAGACTGTACATATGTAATATAAATAAATACCCTAATAGTATATTGTATATAATCATCTCCCCAGTCAGTCCAATCCCCTCACCCAGGATCTCTGACAGAGCGGTCTGCAGGGAATCACAAAAGTCTGCCAGCTCATCACACTCCCAAAAAATATGTTCCCAGCCAACTCCTTCTTGCCCATCACACCTTCAATAATTGCTATCCACCTGAGGAAAAATTCTTTGCAGTCTACTTGGGGTATAAACGTACCTATGTAAACACTTCCAGGCAAAGATCCTAAATCTTCTAGACTTTGTTGCATATTTGAGAGATATACATATATCCCCCCATTGTCTCTTTGTGAATTGTTTATCCAGTCTCTCTTCCCAATCCTTTCTACACCCCTCTGATTGATTCTTACAATTATCATGCAATATTTTATATGCTTTTCTAATTATTCCTTTTTTGATGGCAGCTTCTGTTCTAGATTCTATTATAAAGTCTACCAGTCCTGGTCTTTCATTTAGGAGCCCCCTATTTCTTTCGCTTTGCCTATACTCTGATACCAGTCCTTGTTAGGGAAGGCAATCTCTAACCTGCAGTCCAAATAAATTCTTGGCCTCTTCCAATTCTATTACCTTTCCCTTTCTAGTTATTTGCTCCCAATACCTTGGTTCCTTCGCCAGCTTTCTCCAATAAATTCCAGCTCCCTCTTGCCTATTATCTGTATCCCTGACCACAGTCAACCCTATCAGAAAAATCTCTTTTCTCCATTTTTGTGCTGGTTTGGTTCTTATAATACTCGCTGCAATTTTATGAATATAATACTCTATATGATTTTGGTTGTTCTCCTTAAGTGTCTGCATCCAAAATCCCAATCTCTCCTTATTTTTTTGAGCTTCCTCATTGTGTCAGCATCATCCCTGTCCACCTTGAATTATAGTTTTAAGCCTGTGCTATGTACAAGAGCCTTAACTGTGATGCTCTAAAATACCCCCTCAAATTAGGTAATCCTAGTCCACCTTGTTTTATTGGTAGAATCAGCTTATCCCACTTGACCCTTGCTGTCTTCCCTTCCCAGATCAAATCCTTCAACTGTTTTTTAATTGCTGTCCACAACTTCTCTGGTTAATAAAATTATGCCTGACCAGTGCATAAGACTAAGGGGACTAAAAACATTTTAATGACTTTTATCTTAATATCCATATCCATATAACAAAACTTCCAGTTTCTCCATTTTTGTATTATCTTCTGTTTAGTCTCTTCCCACATATCCTTAGCTGCCATAAAAGAGTCATTTCTAATCCATACTCCTAAATACTTCATTTTATAATGTCCCCATAAATATGGATATTGTTGGACCAATTCGTGTGTGGGTGCATAATTTACTGCTATTGCCTTTGTTTTAACTTCATTAATTTTGTATCCTAAGAAGATTTGAAACTGTCTTAAAATGTTCCACAACACTGTAATGTCCCTTTCTGGTTTTATCATGTATAAAATAATATCATCTGCAAATACAGCCAGCTTTTCCTGACTACAAAACCAATTATATCCTTGAATCTCTGAGTCCTGTATTTTCTTTGCAAATGGTTTTAAATATAATGCAAACAACGAAGGGGAAAGCGGGTGACCCTGCCAGTTTCCTCTTCTCAAGCAGAAATTATCAGAGAGGACCCCACCCACTTTAATTTACGCCTCTGATCCCTCATATATTATACTAATCAACCATATAATTGTATCAGGGAAAGTAAATGCCTCCAATGCCCTGCTCATGAAGTCCCAGTCTACTCTGTCAAATGCTTTCTCTTCACCAACGACAGTGGTGTTTTCTTACATTCTGCTTCCCTCTGGATTATCAGTGTTTGTTAATACTGTCAGATGTTTGCCTCCCCTCTACAAAACCACACAGTTTTAAGATCTTTTTCATCTCTTCTCATGATGCTTGTTTCTAGTTGTCTGGTATTCCCTAGGGGTATAAATTAACCTTGTTTCTAGGTGTCTGGTATTCCCTAGGGGATAAATTAACCTTGTTTCTAGGTGTCTGGTATTCCCTAGGGATATAAATTAACCTTGTTTCTAGGTGTCTGGTATTCCCTAGGGGTATAAATTAACCTTGTTTCTAGGTGTCTGGTATTCCCTAGGGGTATAAATTAACCTTGTTTCTAGGTGTCTGGTATTCCCTAGGGGCATAAATTAACCTTGTTTCTAGGTGTCTGGTATTCCCTAGGGCATAAATTAACCTTGTTTCTATGTGTCTGGTATTCCCTAGGGGTATAAATTAACCTTGTTTCTAGGTGTCTGGTATTCCCTAGGGGTATAAATTAACCGTGTTTCTAGGTGTCTGGTATTCCCTAGGGGTATAAATTAACCTTGTTTCTAGGTGTCTGGTATTCCCTAGGGCATAAATTAACCTTGTTTCTAGGTGTCTGGTATTCCCTAGGGTATAAATTAACCTTGTTTCTAGGTGTCTGGTATTCCCTAGGGCATAAATTAACCTTGTTTCTAGGTGTCTGGTATTCCCAAGGGCATAAATTAACCTTGTTTCTAGGTGTCTGGTATTCCCTAGGGCATAAATTAACCTTGTTTCTAGGTGTCTGGTATTCCCTAGGGGTATAAATTAACCTCGTTTCTATGTGTCTGGTATTCCCTAGGAGCATAAATTAACCTCGTTTCTAGGTGTCTGGTATTCCCTAGGGGTATAAATTAACCTCGTTTCTAGGTGTCTGGTATTCCCTAGGGGTATAAATTAACCTCGTTTCTAGGTGTCTGGTATTCCCTAGGGGTATAAATTAACCTTGTTTCTAGGTGTCTGGTATTCCCTAGGGGCATAAATTAACCTTGTTTCTAGGTGTCTGGTATTCCCTAGGGGCATAAATTAACCTTGTTTCTAGGTGTCTGGTATTCCCTAGGGCATAAATTAACCTTGTTTCTAGGTGTCTGGTATTCCCTAGGGGTATAAATTAACCTTGTTTCTAGGTGTCTGGTATTCCCTAGGGGTATAAATTAACCTTGCTTCTAGGTGTCTGGTATTCCCTAGGGCATAAATTAACCTTGTTTCTAGGTGTCTGGTATTCCCTAGGGTATAAATTAACCTTGTTTCTAGGTGTCTGGTATTCCCTAGGGCATAAATTAACCTTGTTTCTAGGTGTCTGGTATTCCCTAGGGCATAAATTAACCTTGTTTCTAGGTGTCTGGTATTCACTAGGGCATAAATTAACCTTGTTTCTAGGTGTCTGGTATTCCCTAGGGCATAAATTAACCTTGTTTCTAGGTGTCTGGTATTCCCTAGGGCATAAATTAACCTTGTTTCTAGGTGTCTGGTATTCCCTAGGGCATAAATTAACCTTCTTTCTAGGTGTCTGGTATTCCCTAGGGCATAAATTAACCTTGTTTCTAGGTGTCTGGTATTCCCTAGGGTATAAATTAACCTTGTTTCTAGGTGTCTGGTATTCCCTAGGGCATAGATTAACCTTGTTTCTAGGTGTCTGGTATTCCCTAGGGGCATAAATTAACCTTGTTTCTAGGTGTCTGGTATTCCCTAGGGGCATAAATTAACCTTGTTTCTAGGCGTCTGGTATTCCCTAGGGGCATAAATTAATCTTGTTTCTAGGTGTCTGGTATTCCCTAGGGCATAAATTAACCTTGTTTTTAGGTGTCTGGTATTCCCTAGGGGCATAAATTAACCTTGTTTCTAGGTGTCTGGTATTCCCTAGGGTATAAATTAACCTTGTTTCTAGATGTCTGGTATTCCCTAGGGGCATAAATTAACCTTGTTTCTAGGTGTCTGGTATTCCCTAGGGGTATAAATTAACCTTGTTTCTATGTGTCTGGTATTCCCTAGGAGCATAAATTAACCTCGTTTCTAGGTGCCTGGTATTCCCTAGGGGTATAAATTAACCTCGTTTCTAGGTGTCTGGTATTCCCTAGGGGTATAAACTAACCTTGTTTCTAGGTGTCTGGTATTCCCTAGGGGTATAAATTAACCTTGTTTCTAGGTGTCTGGTATTCCCTAGGGGCATAAATTAACCTTGTTTCTAGGTGTCTGGTATTCCCCAGCGCATAAATTAACCTTGTTTTTATGTGTCTGGTATTCCCTAGGGGTATAAATTAACCTTGTTTCTAGGTGTCTGGTATTCCCTAGGGGTATAAATTAACCTTGTTTCTAGGTGTCTGGTATTCCCTAGGGGTATAAATTAACCTTGTTTCTAGGTGTCTGGTATTCCCTAGGGCATAAATTAACCTTGTTTCTAGGTGTCTGGTATTCTCTAGGGCATAAATTAACCTTGTTTCTAGGTGTCTGGTATTCCCTAGGGGTATAAATTAACCTTGTTTCTATGTGTCTGGTATTCCCTAGGAGCATAAATTAACCTCGTTTCTAGGTGTCTGGTATTCCCTAGGGGTATAAATTAACCTTGTTTCTAGGTGTCTGGTATTCCCTAGGGCATACATTAACCTTGTTTCTAGGTGTCTGGTATTCCCTAGGGTATAAATTAACCTTGTTTCTAGGTGTCTGGTATTCCCTAGGGCATAAATTAACCTTGTTTCTAGGTGTCTGGTATTCCCTAGGGCATAAATTAACCTTGTTTCTAGGTGTCTGGTATTCCCTAGGGGTATAAATTAACCTTGTTTCTAGGTGTCTGGTATTCCCTAGGGGTATAAATTAACCTTGTTTCTATGTGTCTGGTATTCCCTAGGAGCATAAATTAACCTCATTTCTAGGTGTCTGGTATTCCCTAGGGGTATAAATTAACCTTGTTTCTAGGTGTCTGGTATTCCCTAGGGCATAAATTAACCTTGTTTCTAGGTGTCTGGTATTCCCTAGGGCATAAATTAACCTTGTTTCTAGGTGTCTGGTATTCCCTAGGGCATAAATTAACCTTGTTTCTAGGTGTCTGGTATTCCCTAGGGCATAAATTAACCTTGTTTCTAGGTGTCTGGTATTCCCTAGGGCATAAATTAACCTTGTTTCTAGGTGTCTGGTATTCCCTAGGGCATAAATTAACCTTGTTTCTAGGTGTCTGGTATTCCCTAGGGCATAAATTAACCTTGTTTCTAGGTGTCTGGTATTCCCTAGGGCATAAATTAACCTTGTTTCTAGGTGTCTGGTATTCCCTAGGGGCATAAATTAACCTTGTTTCTAGGTGTCTGGTATTCCCTAGGGCATAAATTAACCTTGTTTCTAGGTGTCTGGTATTCCCTAGGGCATAAATTAACCTTGTTTCTAGGTGTCTGGTATTCCCTAGGGCATAAATTAACCTTGTTTCTAGGTGTCTGGTATTCCCTAGGGCATAAATTAACCTTGTTTCTAGGTGTCTGGTATTCCCTAGGGGTATAAATTAACCTTGTTTCTAGGTGTCTGGTATTCCCTAGGGCATAAATTAACCTTGTTTCTAGGTGTCTGGTATTCCCTAGGGGTATAAATTAACCTTGTTTCTAGGTGTCTGGTATTCCCTAGGGCATAAATTAACCTTGTTTCTAGGTGTCTGGTATTCCCTAGGGCATAAATTAACCTTGTTTCTAGGTGTCTGGTATTCCCTAGGGCATAAATTAACCTTGTTTCTAGGTGTCTGGTATTCCCTAGGGCATAAATTAACCTTGTTTCTAGGTGTTTGGTATTCCCTAGGGTATAAATTAACCTTGTTTCTAGGTGTCTGGTATTCCCTAGGGCATAAATTAACCTTGTTTCTAGGTGTCTGGTATTCCCTAGAGGTATAAATTAACCTTGTTTCTAGGTGTCTGGTATTCCCTAGGGCATAAATTAACCTTATTTCTAGGTGTCTGGTATTCCCTAGGGCATAAATTAACCTTGTTTCTAGGTGTCTGGTATTCCCTAGGGCATAAATTAACCTTGTTTCTAGGTGTCTGGTATTCCCTAGGGCATAAATTAACCTTGTTTCTAGGTGTCTGGTATTCCCTAGGGCATAAATTAACCTTGTTTCTAGGTGTCTGGTATTCCCTAGGGCATAAATTAACCTTGTTTCTAGGTGTCTGGTATTCCCTAGGGGTATAAATTAACCTTGTTTCTAGGTGTCTGGTATTCCCTAGGGGTATAAATTAACCTTGTTTCTAGGTGTCTGGTATTCCCTAGGGTATAAATTAACCTTGTTTCTAGGTGTCTGGTATTCCCTAGGGCATAAATTAACCTTGTTTCTAGGTGTCTGGTATTCCCTTGGGGTATAAATTAACCTTGTTTCTAGGTGTCTGGTATTCCCTAGGGCATAAATTAACCTTGTTTCTAGGTGTCTGGTATTCCCTAGGGCATAAATTAACCTTGTTTCTAGGTGTCTGGTATTCCCTAGGGCATAAATTAACCTTGTTTCTAGGTGTCTGGTATTCCCTAGGGCATAAATTAACCTTGTTTCTAGGTGTCTGGTATTCCCTAGGGGCAGAAATTAACCTTGTTTCTAGGTGTCTGGCATTCCCTAGGAGCATAAATTAACCTTGTTTCTAGGTGTCTGGTATTCCCTAGGGGCATAAATTAACCTTGTTTCTAGGTGTCTGGTATTCCCTAGGGGTATAAATTAACCTTGTTTCTAGGTGTCTGGTATTCCCTAGGGGCATAAATTAACAGTCTAGTTAATTCTTTATATCATTTAATTGTTCCACAATTTTAAATGGGTAATGCTGTTTAGCAAAAAACTTGTTTTCTTTGGGGAATACTAAAACTAGCACCTGACCTCCAAATTTGCATTCCCTGATCCTTGTGTTTCTATTATATACCCCTTATTATGTACCCTTTGCTATCTCCATGTGTTCGTATATGTTGGGTATAGTGCTCTATGATATTTTAAAAGGGGATTCTCTTCTTAACTTTCTATGACAATGTTTATCAGTCCATGGGGATTCCTGAGATATAATTATCCAAACGGATGAAACACCATCATCTGAGGGAAGGAATAAGCTCTTACATCTGAATTTAGGTGATGTGCATTAATGCACTTTTTCTGGTGTTACCTCTTCTGGACTGGTGTGATGTGTGATAATCCATTTCCTATGGAGGGGAGAATGTGCTCCTACATCTGCACTGGAGTGATGTGTGTTAATACACCTTTTCAAGTGGGGGGTAGGAACATGCTCCTACATCTGGACTGGGGTGATGTGTGTTAATGCACTGCCTTGAGTAGGTAAGAATATGCTCCAGCATCTGGATTAGTGTAATGTGTGTTAATGCAGTTCCTCTGGGGGGGCATGCATGTGTTCCAACATCTGGACTGAGGTGATGTGGGTTAATATACTTCCTCGGAGGAAGGGGGTAGGAATGTGCTCCTGCATCTGGACAGAGTGAGGAGTCGATGCACTTCATCATGAGGATAGGAATGTACTTCTACAAACTGACTGGAGTGATGTGTGTTAATGCACTTCATTGGAGGGGGTAAGGATGTACTCCTACATATGGACTAGCATGATGTGTTTGTGTAGTTTCTCTGGAAGGGGTAAGAATGTACTCCTACATATGGACTAGCATGATGTATTCATGTAGTTCCTCTGGGGGAAGGAAGGTGTTCCTACATCTGGACCAAGAGGATGTGCACTTCCTTGAGGGGAGGAGGTAAGAATGTACTCCTACATCTGCACTAGGGCGATGTAATTTAAAGCACTTCCTCCTGGATGGTAGGAATGTGTTCCTACAACTGCACCAGGGGTGATGTGTGTTAATACACTTTCTCAGTAATGTTGGAATGTGCTCTTACATCTGTACTGGGGTGGTGTGTGTGTGTTAATGCAGGAATGTGCTAGACTACCTCTTGCAGGAAGAACTCCCATCCCCTACAGGACTTGACTTCCGTCTTTCCCATAGTGCTAGCACTAGCCTACATAGATACTGTCAATAAAGCTAAAGATAACAGCAAACTAGTTTCTTCCTTATTTCTAGACTTGTCTAAAGCCTGTAACACAGTTTGTCACAGCAAACCACTACTTCAAATGTCCTCACTAGGTCTCAGCCCACCCTTCTGTGGTTCAAAAGCTACTTGTCCAATAGGTTTCAGTCAGTAAAATGGCACTCCATGCTCTCTCCTTACCTCTCAGTCACCACTGGTGTACCATAAGGCTCTATCCTTGGTCCCCTCCTCTAACATTTTCATCAACACCCTGCATACATCCACACAACAGGACATCCTAATACAATACGAAGATGATTCCACTCTCATTTGCACATCTGATAACTACGTACACCTCTACAAAATTACTCAGGAAGCTTTAACAGCCACTGAAACATGGCTCTATAACTCACAACTCATGCTCAACAAAAAAAAGTCCAAACTATAGCCCCCCCCCCCCCAAAAATCCCTCTCTCATGAAAAAATAAAATTTAAAGGCCTCTCATTTGGTAAAAGAACAACTGAAATCACTTCTCATAGCAAACATTTAGGGTTGATAGTTCAACTGCAATCAGAACAATTGGATAGGTGACGTAAATTCACCTTGGGGTTCTACCTATGTCCCTCTTGGACAGGGGCAATAGGTGCTGATCATGGAAATATGGGTAAACTTGGCTAGCCTTGTAAGGGCCCTAGGGCCATTAGTCTATTAACTTCCTATAATCCTAAATTAATCTTACATTTGACCTGCATATACGAAACTGCATAAGAAAAATTAATGAAAAACTAGGGATGCTTTACAGAGCCAAAAACACTCTCACCAATGCAACTAAAACTATACTTGCCACTACCTATCTCCTCCCCACTCTTCATTATGGTGCACCCATCCTTACCAACCTCCAGGCTTCACAAAACTTAAAACTTGAACAATGGTAGAACAAAGTTGCTAAATTTGCAGTGTATACCCCTTTCAGAAACCATCACTGTATAGCACTGAAAAGCCTAAATTGGTTAGAACTGCCACATCAACTAACATATACACAGCTTTTTACCACCTATAAAATTATCCAGCATCCATCTGCTTGTCCAGCACTAAAAAATTCTAAACTACTGTGTTCCCGGTCAGTCACTGTGACCCAGTGACCAAAAACTCCTGTCTGTCTATAAACCTAACAAATCTGGTGGGCATTGTCTGTACTTGTACAAGGTTGCTAAGGCCTGGAACTCCTTACCTGTATCCACCAGTCTATCCCCTCTGCCCTGTCTTTCAAAATCACTCTGAAAGACTTCCTAGCTAAAATCTGGCTTTGTTCTTGCTCATATGAGCAAGCACCTTTTCATTTATTATATCTCTATGATCTCCCTTCTTCACTTGCTTCCTTACTGCTATCAAATTATTTTCCCAGACTCTCTCTCTCTCTCTCTCTCTCTATCTATATATATATATATATATATATATATATATATATATATATATATATACACACACGCACACACACACACACACACACACACACACACACACACACACACACACACACACACACACACACACACACACACCATAAACCTATTTTTCCCTCACTTCATATTGCAATTCCTAATTCTGTTAGACTAACTTACCTTTAATTTCTCTACAAACTGTCAAATATTTATATAAGTATTAAATGGTTGCCATATACCTTGTGTAGATTCTTAACCAATATTATTGTATTATGTCTAACTTGCTACAATTATTTAAACTGCAGATGTTTTTGTTTTATTTTTGAAGATTGTAAAATTATTGTTCTTAAAATGTTTTGTAATAATTTGGAGCTCTTATCCCTGGGCCTCCTCTGAAAATGTGCTTCTACCCAGTTGGAATTTCCCAGTAATCAAATTTAAGTAAACAATCAATAAATAAATAAATAATGCACTTCCTTGCAGTGGATGGTATATGCTCCTACATCTAGACTGGGCTGATGTGTGTGCTAATGCAATTCCTCTAGGGGGTTGGAATGTGCTCCTACATCTAGACTCTCATGATGTGTGTTAAAGTAGTTCCTGGGGGGATTATACGCCTAAATTTGGACTTGGGTAATGTTTTTGTTAATGCACGTCCTCTGGGGTAGTATTTATTCCTACATCTGGACTAAGGTGATGTGTGTTAGTGCATTTCCTCAGGGGAGGGTAGGAATGTGCTTCTATGTCGGGATTGGAGTGATGAGTGTCAATTCACTTCCTCGGGAGGTGTAAGAATGTGCTCCACATCTGGACTGGGGCGATGTGTGCGAATGTTAATGTACTTTCTCTGGGGTTAGGAATGTCCTCCTGCATCTGAACTGGGAAAGTGGGATGATGTGATTTAATGCACTTGTTCGGGGGCGGGGGGTGCTCCTGGATCTGGACTGGGCTTATGTGTTAATATGCTTCCTGGATGTATTACACATGTGCTCCTTCATATGGACCAGGGTGATGTGTTGAAGCATTTCCTTGGAGGGGGTAGGAATGTGCTCATAGATCTAGACAAGGTTTATTAGTGTTAATGGACTTCCTCTGTTCTAATGTGTTTGTTTATATTATTTTTGCATGAGGGACAGCCAGTTGTTTCAGCTCCTTGGCCAGTTACTAGCTGCTTCAATAGATTATTGGTTGAGCAGCTCAGACTAAGATCTTGATGGTCTCTGTTTCAGTTCACATTACCCAAGCACTTATTTAGTACTGTGTCCCCGGACTTGGACCTTTGCCTCTAACTCCAGCCTGATATAGCAGTCGATTTGAACTCTGGTCCGTGGGTATATTGATTCTCTCTTTTCTTTCCTCTTTGATGTGTTAATGCAGGTGTTCTTCTCAATCTGTTTGTGTTACCTACAGATACTATACTAAAACCCAGCTGACCTAAAGTCATCTAAGTATGTAGGGATCCATCAAGGGTTTCAGAGGTTTGATATTATATGGCCAATGCAGGCAGTAAGTTTTGATTAAGATCTGATCCAATGGGTGACTTTTTATGAAATTAACAATGTTTACAGCATATTAAAACTTCTAGAAATGAAAAACAAATACTGTATCAGTCAGTATACACACACATACTATCATAGTTTAAAAACTGCATAAAGTTCATCTGACAATCACAACACAGACTCCAAACTCCATGAATAAACCTTTGGACTGAACTAATTCTTCAATGAATTCTTAAGTGATACCAGTAACAAAACTATGAGTGAGATGACCAACAGAGAACATTTTTTTAAATATAAATGGATTGCCTGGTATATAAATTCACCCAAGTTAGTGGCTGTCCTCCATTTTCAGGGAAACATTCCAACTACAGCTCAGATCCTTTTTTATGTCAAGTATTTTGCCTTTTTTAGCAAACTATAATTTAGTTTTTTGGGAATTTTTTTTTTCTTCTCAAGCAATATTACTCTCCTTCCATATAAGTGTTAAGTCCAATTAAAAGAGGTGACTGGTGTAGTTCAGTAGGGATAATTTTCCCATACACAATATTTTAATTCATGACACTGGATGCCCTGGCTTAGTATTTACTTCTGATAAAACAAGTGAAATATCCCTGTTGGTATTTCTATAGAAACTTATATAACTGTTTTATGTTTCTGGTTATTTTTTTTAATTATACATTGGGTGCACTAATTGCCATCTCTACCACCTTCTGACATCCCATTTGCTACCTAGCACTCTTTTCATATATTATCTATTCATATGATGATATTATGTACAGAAAGTAGTATCAGCTACTCAATAGAGTTTCACAGTATGTCATGCCAAAAATAAAAAAATGTCAGTGTTATGATCCATTAAAGTAACATACCACCATTATACACATCTCTGCATTTTCTCATATTAAAAAATTAATTAAAATATAATTTAGTTTCCTCCAGTCACATCTACTGATCGCAGTCATGCACAAGATTTTTACAGGGTCTTTAGTGCACATCTGAACGTTCTCCAGCAGGGGCTTAATTTACAGGTAATGCCCACTGAAAATTATTCTGCCAATTCACGGCAGCAGATTAAGCTTTTTTGCAAGTGTAAAATTAAAAACAAAAAAAAAATGGAATGTGTGCGTGTGTTTTTGTCTGTGTATGAGTGTATACATGCATGAATGTGAGAGAGAGACTGACGGAGTCATTATTTTACACTTGCTAAGCAGCAATTTTGGCATTTAGCAAGTGTAAAATTAAAATAAATCAATAATTAAAAATAGAAAACTGTGTGTGTGCATTTATGAATCAGTTTATGTTTGTGTGTGTGTGTGTGTGTGTGTGTGTGTGTGTGTGTGTGTGTGTGTGTGTATGTTTGCATGCATGAAACGTGTGTGTGTGTGTGGGCTTGCATGCATGAAAAGTGTGTGCGTGTATGTGTGTGCGTGTGTGTGTGGAGAGAAATTCATTGACCAGTGGGTGCAACTCATTTAAAATTATACATACCTCTTATCTGTTAAACTATTAGCTCAAGAAGTCGAGATAAAGCTTAAAATAATGGGAGGACAAAGGGTCAAAAATCGGGACAGATTTTAAATATTGCTCTTATAAAATTGGAAAGTTGTTATAATGACAGGATTTATGTTAAAATGCATTTTTTGCAGGATATGAAAGCCATACTTGTCACCTCAGGGGCACCCTTGATTTTGCCTCCTTTAATCTCTCCTGAAAGTGATGACTTTTGGAAAATTTTGGTGAATTACATGTTAAATGACAATAAATAGAATTATAAACTTTAACTTTAGAAAATGTATATTAACTCACATTCTCTTATTCTGTCAATGTCTCAAGTTAACAGTACTAATCTTTTAAAAGTTCCCTGGATTACATCTGGATTTGTCCCTGATTCTGTTGAGATTTGTGTCTGATTAGTTGAGAGCTATGAAAGTCTGAAAATCAAATGCAACTCATTAGTCAGTGACTTCAATCCCTCCAATGATTTGCCATCATATACAGCAAGTTTGAAACAGTAGGCAGAACTATTTTATGCAAAAAATAATATATATTATAGTAATTAAAAAAGTACAAAACAATTTAACAGACAACCCATTCTCTAAATGAAACAATGCCCTCCAGGGTTATTTTTATTATATAAATAATGCCCTTCCAGGGCTGCAGAGGCCCTCTGCCTCTGGCATCTGGCTTCAGAACACTCCTGGGTGGGTGTTTTTTACACAATAACACACAACCTGTTGGGCATTATTGCTGGCTTATTTTATTTTTCAAGGACTGACTCATCTGAATAAGAATAACAACAAGAACATCAGACCATTCAACGTGCCTGAATGTATTTACATGCAGTGTAAACCTTTGCTCTAGACGACTGCCACTGTTGAAGTGACACCCTAACCCCATGTGCAAAATGGGAAAGGGGGGCTGTGCATGGATAGATGGATTCACAAAATAATAAAGCTGCCTGGATTATATCAACAGCTAAAGGGTCACCTTCTTCAACTTACCTGTGCCTTTTCAACTTCCTAAGACATCTCCACCTCCCTTTTGTCTGTTCTGTTGACAGCATATGTATAACCAAAATTCTTTCACTGCTACCCAGATCATACCAAAAAAACATATGCCAGACGCACATAAAATACTTGAATTTGCTTAAAGTTGACAGAAAGACTGAAGGGAATGACGAGGCTCATGAAGTGCAGTGAAGGCCTACCAAAAGAGATGCACTGGTGTTGTTATAGAGATGCAGACTTTGGAATGAGAGTACAGAAACCACACAAGGAGCCAATACAGACCTATAAACCTCACCTAGTCAAATGTAGACTGCTCCATTCCCCCAGTGAATTCTGGCTTGTGAGGTAGTACCTCTCTATGTGCATCTCTGAGAAGCATTACAATTTGTAGAGGCCAGAAAGTATTTTCAGCTGTCTTAATTTAATACCTATAACATGAATTTGTTCATAACTTGCTAAATGAATTTGTTCATAACTTGCTAAGAGATAGGACTACTTATCATAAATAACACACTTTTAGGAGTAAACAGCTATATATTTAATAAGAAGTGGGGTGTGGGGACAACATAATAAGACTACGAGTACCAAATAAAAGCTTGTGGCTGCCTCCCTTCTACCTGAATTCAGACCTGACCCACTGGCTGAAATAATACCTCACTCTTCAGTAGGAAAAGTGCATTATCACATCAGGTAATGCAACCCCATCGTGATGAGCTAAACTTAAACCTTAAACTTGGTGTCTAAATAAAAACTGACATGTTTCCATGCATCTTTTTCATGGAAAATAGCAATGCAATTCTAATTGACTGCACATGAACCAAGTTAAATATGCAGGCCTTAACTGATCTGCATGATTAGTAATGCTGCCTTCACATAAGGGAATATAAAATGGGGCTTGCCTTCAACAACATGGCTGCCTGCACTCACAGTTCAGTCACATGTCAAACACACATCCTACCCCTTTCAATTACATACCAGCCCCATCCCCTTTGACAAAAATGTATATTATTTGTAAACCATTTTATAAATAAATTTCCTTTTATTGTTCCAGCAATATAAATCTGTTTGCTTAGCAACCTGATGGTTGTAACACTTTCCAGTCTCTTACAATCATTGCATGGTACATTATTCCAAATTTATTTACTAGAACTTGTCAAGCAGACTATTGATCAAGTCTCAACCATTTCAGTCTCAGCCCCAGGGCAGTATCCAATCACTTGTGGAATCATTATAAAAAATAATGAAGATAAAATGAATCTATCACAAAATGATAATATATACAAGGACTTGATAAACTTTAAGGTGGGTGAAGTATATTATGAAGAAAGTCTGGAAAGCTTTGATTAAAAAATACTCAGAATGTTTCTGCTTTAGTTGCTGCCACATGATCCTAAATAGTAAACATTAACTATATATAATCTGCCTCAAATTCCTGAATTGCAAAAAACGGAATCACAATTAATTGAATGCAAACATCTGAAAAAAAAACCTGAAGTGTAAGAGTTCAAAATGCAAATGAGTAAAAAGGCTCCTCCCTCCCAAGCCTGTATCTCAGTTCCTTGAGCACAGTAACTGCTGCTATCAGGCAGTTGTGTCACTTTTACAGGAGACATGATCGATTGAGATCCTGCCACTCCCACATCTGTGTAGCATGTTCTGTGATCTGTCAGCATCATGGAGAAAGAACAACAGTGATCACTAGGGTTGCCACCTTTTCAAATGCCCAAAGTGGGACATTTTTGGTACAAACGTCAGATTTTGCAGGCTGAAACATACCCACGGCCAGTACAAAGAACATAACTTCACTTTTTTTCCCTAAATAAAAGCTTATTCTTGAAGCATTTTAGTTGCTTATTCTGTTTCTTATAACATTTAGGCATTTCTCATGAAGAATAGGTTCATAGGTAAGTACTAGGCTATCTGCCCGAGGGCATATGTAAGCCTAGCAAGAATGTGTTGGCTTTCGCCGCCTCCTTAGATTAGTTACCTGTGCCTCTGTCCAGCAGAGCTATTAATTCCCTGTGCTCTGTCCAGCAGAGCCACTGCAGTGATCCCCGGGGTAAATTTTCTGTTTCCCATCCACTCGTCAAAGTTTTTCTTGAAGAGAGTTAGTGAGAGGCACTGCCTAATGTAGATTGGAAAATTGGAATAACGGTTTTATGCAACTATTACATAACATATAGGAAATAATTTTGTCCTAAAATCCCAGGACATTTGCCATTATTTACAATTTTTTTGCAGGACACAACTGCCCAAAGAGAGACCTTCCCTTGCAAAGTGGGACAGGTGGTAACCCTAGGGATCTCTCTGCCTCTGAGGTAAAGAAACCTCAGAGAGAGAATTACAAAAATAGGGCAACTGGATGTGAAACTCCTTATATGGGGGTTAAATGGGACTTGCTCCAGCAAAAATGTTTTTATTGTTGGGTTTGCTCATATTGTCACAAGTTTGATTATCACGTTCTGAGTTTGTATATACTCTAGTTTGTGCAACATAATTTTATGTTGAGTTTTCCGATATCTGCTCAGATGAATTAAGGAACTGGAATGGAACTTAATGAAAAAACTTGTAAGCATTAATACTGTAAAACAAAATGAATACAGAGATCAGGATTGCCCTGCCACCTCACCACAAGCTCTTACTTAAATATTTTCATTCTGAAGTCACACTACCTTATAGTAAAAGCAAACTTCACGAAACTACGATGATGTGTTTAGCATTAATCTGTGACAGTCTGACTGAAAATAATTAAATAGGGGGTGTGAAATATGTACCCATACTGGCCACTATGTTAACTTTAATTGCGGTGCTGTTTAGTAATGAAGTTTTTATTCCTTTCAAATTCAGTCTTTTGACTTTCAGCCATGTGTGCTTTCGGCTTCTGCATTCAGTCATTCATGATTCATTCTTTTACTGTTCTCGATCTTGCAAAAAAAAAAAAAAATTCTGCTGCTTGTACCAGGAAATTTCTCTTCATCTCTTCTGGTCTAGTTGTTATTTACTGGGTTTCATGTGCTTCAATTGTTGTGCTGTCTTCCTGGAAACTATAGTACAGTTCATCTGGTAATAATCTGTCAGCCAGCCTGCTACAAGTGAATGTGGACCAAATGCTCAGGTAATAAGGTGTCTTGTGAAAATTCATGTCAAATATTTTTTGCAAACCAGGCACCTAATCCTTTTCCATCACTATGCTGTGTTTGGAGGTATAAACACGATACCTGAATTTATGCTTCATATTTCTCGAACTAGAGTTTATGAAGGTTCTGGACTCCTATTACAGCTACATCATTTTTCTATATGGTCAATGTGTTTGCTGCAATCTCCTTAACAGAGAACTTTTGCAGCTAGAAAAAGGAGTCTCAGACCAAAGTTAGTATTTCTTTTGCTAAGGTTCGGTGTATGATATTTAAGTAATTACTGTATTTGCTAATGATCTCAACAGCCACATTTCAAACATCCAATCTCACTGCTTGACATAAAGGCCTACAATGAAAAAAGTTCTTAACTGTAAGTTAAAACCTTGCTCAAAAGTATATTAAGAACTCGGAAAGTCTGACAGAGCTGAAAAGGATTAGATTTGTGAACGCAAGTATTGTATCAGTCTGGCAGGGGAAAGGCTGACAGATGTTACTTTATGCAAGTCAGTCAGCAAGATTGTTGCCTCTCTCTGTCACATACTCGGGTGGGGAGCCACAGCAAATTTTTCATCACCTCTACATCTACCAGTGGGAGGACTAGCCACAATAGAATCAGGGTTGAAAACATGACAGCAGGCCCAGCACCAAGTGGCCATGCCGGGTGTGGCAGCAGGGAGACATACATGCATCAAGCAAACCTTCTGTGCTCCCAAGGACCAGAGTACCCATCATGCTCCGCTAATATAGCCAAGTGTGAAACTGTTGTATGAAAGGAGTATACAAAGGCCATTACTAAAAATGAAGTGCTACGAAGAGCTGGTAGATGTGCGTGCTGTTTCTTTAATCTGCGACAAAAAGCAAGAGAAGGCAAAATGATTCTTGTAATATGTTACAATGCTTATTTAAATGACATATCAGCTCATGGAGCAGTATATTTTGTATACTGAAGGCAAAACATTTCCTTTCTCTGTAAGTTCACGTCACAATGGTGGCTATCATTTACAAGGCATTACCAGAGCCATAAGAACATACATGAAAACATTGTATTTGCAGGCTGAACTGTTCAGTGAGGATCTGCAGCTTAATCCTACCTAATTTGTCAGATGAAAAACAAATTAACACCAAGCAACTCATTTCAGAAAGCTTGGTTGTTCAGCCTGGTTCCTTGTGGGCTTGCTATATTTTATCTAGATTTGAGAAACGCTTCAGTCTTGCAAAACTGTCCTACATAGCAGGCTCTTAAATTGGATATTCAGAAAGTTAGGCCACTGCATTAGAAAGTGGCCAAGGGACGGACTGCAAATGTCAATGTGAAAGAACTTCTGGCTATAGAAAAAATGCTGAGCATTGAGGACACTCCTGGATCTGTCCTCATTTATATATTTATAAGCTGCACTGCAGACTGGATGGGAAAGAGAATATGTCTTCTAGGAGACATCAAAAAGATCTGCGTTAACAATGCAAAACTTAAAGAAACCTGAAAAAAAAAGAAAAGGATTCAGGATGTGGTACCAAATGGCTTACTTGCTGCTTCTCAACCCACATAACTATTTGGTAACTCATTTCATACTTACTTGAGTTTTACAGCTTGAACTTGTAAGTTCTCATGTGTTGTTGCTCACTTCATGTACAATTAATTTGTTGTTGCTTGAATACTTTTATGTTCTTGCTGTTCTCTGGGACTCCAGCCTCCCAGAGAAAGACTGAAAAAGCTATTCTGTGTTGATGGCCACTCATTCTCCAAGGTGCAGCAACTTTGGAGTGAGAATAATAAAGTAGTTTGGGGGGCTTTCAGGGGGACTGCTGCATTTTTTTGTTGTTTTACTTTGTAATGCATTTGCTCATAAACCATGGTGTGTTGAGTAAATATGTTAACATGACTGTGCACTCGAGTGGTACATCCAAACTATCACTTCTGGGCTGTAAATCCTACTGTACAACTTCAAAAACGAGTGGATGTGGACTAGGCAAAGGTGCAACAGTTGAACCTGCTTACAAATAAGGATAAAGATGTCATTACTTTCTTCAGATTCACAGCAGGATAATATAGTAGCGTGTTTGCTGTCAGTCAGCAGACAGTCCAGGAATCAGGATTTAGGTATATTTGGAAATTTACAAAAGCCAACTAGCATGAAAGGAAGGTTAGAAGTGCCAACCAGATGTAAAGGTACAGGGGACACAGAGAGAGCATAAGAGGAGAGGTGACAGTGCACTGTATAGATTAGTAATGAGAACTCACAAGGTACACTTGTCCTGGTCCATCTTAATAAACACACAACACCGAATGACACTTGACAACCTTTATTAAACTTCCATAAACATGATTGTTAACCCAATAATTCAAAATTTAAAATAAAAACAGGTGATAATAACATCCATGGAAGAATAACCATAAGGGCAGCGGTAACCACTCACCCTTGATAAGCAGCGTCCCTCGCTTGCTCATTTATCTTTACACTAACAAGGCAGCGTTAACCCACTCACTTTCAATTTATTGAATTACACCACCATCCAAATAAGCGGCTCTGCTTGCTTATTAACTTATCCAACAGAGCAGCTGCTCACTTTCCTTAGTCTCTTAATTCCAGCTAGTCTATGTATCTAGCCCCACGTGAAGATGTCCCAGGACAAAATGGTCTGTTCCAAACCTCATTTGTCTTGGTTCATCTCAATAAACACACAACACCGAATGACATTTGACGACCTTTATTAAACTTCCATAAACATGATTGTTAACCCAATAATTCAAAATTTCAAACAAAAACACGACACAGGTGATAATACCATCCATGGAAGAAAACATAAAATAACCATAAGGGCAGCATAACTACTCGCTCTTGATAAGCAGCGTTCCCCAATTGCTCACTTATCTTTGCATTAACAAGGCAGCGTTACCCCGCTAACCTTCAATTTATTGAATTAAACAACCATCCAAATAAGCAGCTCTGCTTGCTTATTAACTTATCCAACAGAGTAGCTGCTCACTTTCCTTCCCAACTTATTGAATTGCACATCCAGTACCAGAGGGGGAACAGAATTGCTTGTCTTCTCCGCCCACCAGCCTGACCAGGCTGTTTCCCCTCGCTCCGACCAAACTTCCAGCAAACTAACACCAGTAAGGCACTAGGTCAAACATCATTCGGTGTACCCATCCTCCCTAACTAAGCTGGATCCAAGACATTACCTCCTAACGATGTACATAAGTAACTGAATCAGCCAACTACTTAATAACTGAAAACAAATGACTAACTCCTCACCTGTGCTAAGGTAGCAAACCATAACCTCATCACCTATCATCATAACTACTGCCTATCATAACTGTCATGATGTAATTAAACCATACCACCCAACCACAGAAAGACTCACAATGATACCAAAAGTCTTACCAGTCACTGAACCCACTACTAAGCCCACCACCATTGAAGCCATGCCGAGGCAAATGCATGCCACCATGCCACATTGCAACCCCATAGTACTGCTCAATGGTATTTTTTTTTTGCTGTCCAATGAATGTAATACCCTTCTTAAATCTCTTCTAAATTCCCTTTAATAAAATTCTGCCATCACACCAACTACCCATTATAAACAATAAGATACTTAAACCACCATCATGGCCGGAAGCAGTATAACCCCCATCATGGATGACATCACCAACAATTGACCAAGTCAAGCAAAACTAACACACACAATATAACAACAAACTATAGAATGCCCGATGCCACCAGGTCAGGTCACACATGAAAGTGCAGTGACTTAGTAACATAAAAAAGTACATAAAAAAATTTGGCCTACTGTATCGCAATAAAAATTTCCTCACTGACCACTCCAAAACAATAGCAAGGATTCACCTACTATCCAGCCTACTTTATGCCTCCCCAGTGCTTACAAATCTCCACAAATCTGACCTAAACAAACTTGATAGCTGTTAAAATAAGATAGCCAAATTCGCTACAACCTCTCCCATCAGAACACATCACTGTGAATGCCTAAAAAACTCAACTGGCTAGAACTACCACTAGTACTTCAACTCAATCAACTATCATTAGCCCACAAAGTAATACATAAACTCTAAAAACACCCCAGCCCTACAAAATCTTTTGCAACCCTATTCAACTGCCAGGCCCTTGAGGTCTAGCACACAAAACCTCCTCAAAGTAACCAAATTTATCAATGAAGCTTGTAAGTCTGTCTACAGCCACTGTATAGCAAAAACCTGGAACTCCCTTCCTGCCCACATAACTGACAACAAATCCCCATCACAGTTCAAGAAACTTGTTAAAACTCACTTTTTGAATAATCGACTGTGATCCTGTATCCCCCCCTGGCTAATGTCTCATTAGAACACTTCACCTAACTTAAGTAACTCTGGTAAGCCAGCCAATCATAGTACTGTACCCACTTAGGACTGTTAATCTACTGCTCATCCCATCTCTCCAGGAGTTAAGGAAAACTACCCCAGCAATGTTGTGCTTTCCATAAGCAACTAAAACCAGGAGAAGACATATTGTAAATCAATTTGTTATCCTTCTCAACTAAAACCAGGTGAAGACATATAGTAAATCAATTTGTTATCCTTCTCAACTATAGCGAGCATCATCTGCTTTCTCAGAGCCTTATTCTACGTCTCTCTGCTTTTACTATCTATCACAGGAATACTAAACTTAGGAATATCTTCTAAAATTTATTATATTGTAGAGAACGAATGTATCCTATCTGTTAGTTAATATGTATGTCAAAGTCTCTTCTATGGAAATTGTATGTCAAATGTCTGTCCTTAAAACTATGTTTTGTAAAAAATTGTTCTCTTGGAGCTTTTCTCCCTGGGCCTCCACTGAAAATGGACTTGTAATCCAGCTAGACTCTCCCGGTCAACAAATGTAAAATAAAATAAAATAAATGAAATCCTCCCACCCAACCCCCCCCCCCCCTCTAGCTCACAAAAATAACTGATGCAATGTAACTCGCCAATTCCTTACACCTGGTGTCTGCCATAATATCTGACTCATTAGAAAGAAGATCCCACTACCCATAAAACAATGTAAATTCCACAAAGATACTCCCCATGCAAGATCAAGCAAAACAAGACATTGCCTTGTGCCTGCAGGGAAGAAGATGCAACAAACCAACAACTCCATACTCGCTGCACTGCTGGCAACCCGTGACCTCCTGTCATACCAGTCCATCAGCTGAAACCCTCCTCATGTTCTTCTCTCACCTGTCAGGTCCACATTTCTTCAGTTCCCTGAGTAATACCAACTCAGAATGTCCCAATCTGGAGTCAGAATGCTCTGTGAAAGGAAAGACTATAAATACTTCACACACACGCATAAACCGAAATCTTAAAGACCATTATATACCACCGCTAGCATATCTCATTTATCAACTGCATAAAATGCAAACACTAGCAAATGCAAAACACCCTTGGAAATTAAATGTCCTACTAAAGATCCCATAAAATTACCTCCCAACTTCCCTAGTAACAGTACAGCAGATATACATGTGAAATAAAACAGTCATTTTATAGCTGAAATTATCACTCTTCTACCAACACAGGAGGTCTCAATGAAAATCTGAGACAAAGAAAAGTCTAAAAACGGCCAACATCCTACTCTACAGGTATTTACAAAAAACAGAGATAGAAATTCCCCCTACGACTCCACAAATGTATCCTTAGGACAAGGACAACATTCACCCTAGTCCATCTTATCAACGAGCAACATACATTGCACTCTGAATTGTGAAAACTCACTTACCTGAATATGGCTAGGTTATGAAAACCTTAGAACTAAAAGTCCGGAAACCACCCCTCAAGTGCAGAATAACAAACTTATTATGCTACTATTAACCACACCTCAGCCCAGAATCTCCCTGCAGCCTACCCTATCTTCCAAATGAATTGCGGGACGTCTTACCTATGCAACTAGCAAGGAATTGAAACCCAGCTTGCATGTACAAGGAAACCCGAACTATGCCTATGCCTTCTAAGTTCCCCAACGACGACAAAGCACCCAGTTCCAGAAATATCCCGAATGCACTTACATACTTGCAATGCTTCCTGAAACCTGATCAACAAATAACTGAGTAGAGTAGAATCATCTGAGACCTTATTGTATGCCACTCCAGCCACCAGAATATCTACCCCACAGAATCCATTACCTTTCAACTCTGCTTCCTTCAGGCCACTGGCCTCTTCCCACCTGTTACCACATAGGGCATCCTTCCTTCCAGCCATCACCCGAGTTCCCCTCAGCACCTCATGTCCTGACACCCATGTACCTACAGGTAATTTTGGACATAACCTGCAATCTAGCCAGTTCATGCCAAAATGTGAACTCTCTGAAGGGTATAAGCCTGAATTTCAAGTGTCAGGCATTAAGTTCTAACTTCTTGATCATTTGCTAAGCAATTTGAGGAACAAAAGGAGAACCCACAAAATCCCAGGCTCTAAACCCCTCAGCCTACCTTCCTCACTGATGGCCCATAGATCCATGGACGTATATTGACAGCCTCCCTAAATTGCATTTAACCTTTCCAAAACCACTGCTAACTATGACAGTATAATGGGTTTTGAGTACATCAGTTTCCATAGAATATGAGGTCTGAACTTGCTGGCAGCCCAGCCCATCACCTTTGGAATCCCCTTCCTTCAGGTCACCAACCGATGCCTGCTCCATTTCCATACCTTCTAATCTGCAAAAGAAAACAGATTAAGCACCTTGCCTTTAAAGAATTGAACAAAGATGAGCCTCAGACCCTATACCTTGCGTCTATGTGGCAAACAACTGATCACTATGACCCATCCTTTACCATCTAGATTAAATTATCTGTCAGATATGATAACCCCAAAGTTTAACAAAGGGTCTAACTAACAAGAAACCACACCCCAAGATGGAAACCGCAATGTATACCACTTCCAAATTACAAACCTAAATGATTTGCACTAATACCCCAGAAAACATCAATCATGCAAAGCCTGAAACACAAATGTCTCATTTTAAAGCTTGAGTGATCTGCATTTAATTGGCCAACCTAATCATAGACGTCCCTGAACTCAGAGACAATTCCGAAGCCACACCTGCGCCACTAATGGCCATTACTGTGCAGGTATCTAACAGCTTGTGAACAGACCCAACTACTAGTCCAAACCTCTAAACCATTCAGAAAATAATATGCTCCTCCAACCCAGAGTTCCTGCTCCCCACTCCCAAACTGTCAACACCCCAGACCATAGGCCTTAATCAACATCATTACGTAACACATATTATCCCCTTTTTGATTCTGGGGAAACAGAGATTGATCTTACGTGTTAATGACATAACCTGTCTCGCAAATTGTCATGCCCACCAATCAAGAAAAACATGATGGGGAATGGATCTGAAACTCTGAGTATGACAATCTGGGTGTCTTAATTCTCTACACCACCTGCCAGCCCCATCCCCAAATACACTAACAGCCGCGTTTACATTACTATGCATTTCTAAAGGATACAAAGTCTGAAACTCAACATATGCCAGTTACTGTCTACCACCACTCACCAATCTCATGAAAATCTGTACAGCCGAGAGGCATGCAAGTAAACTTCCATACCATACCTCTGTACCCCTTAGAGCAAGAAATACGGACAAAGCAATACATAAACTGTGGGGAGAAAAAAAGATGCAACATTAGGGAGACTTAAATATTGCTTTTACAAACTTAGAAAGGTGATAGAATAACAGATTTTCATTACTCAAATGTCTGTCATTATTTTTTAACTTCCATCTTTAATGATTTTACACTAATTTACCAGAACCCACGACTGTATGAAAAGAGGACCAAAATATAAGGCAAAAATTTGGACATTCTGTAAAAATATGTAGAGTTGAGAGTGATGTATCCCGCAAATACAACCACCTGCCATCCAAAGCAAATGAACACATTCTCCCCACAACAACGGTGGACACTGCATTACCAGCCAAGAATCTTCACTCGTAAAAATGTAAAACTGTACCAGATTCAATGACTCATGTTCAATACAGAGGTGTTGGCAGCTTTTTTAAGTTTAAAGACTAAAAATGGCAAGCTTGGTAGCATTTTTATTCCTGGAGCACTAAAGCATGCATAGCCACCGAATTTCAGTCTAATTGTAAGAGCAGCATACGTCCAATACAATGGCATAGTGCTCCGCATTTTATTCACAAGCCCAAAAGAGGACCCATATCTATTGATATCAAGAAATCTATTACATGATATTTGTAACAAGTCCCTGGTGACATTAAAATGTTAAGAGCGAACACTGAAGATACGGATACATATAGACGCAGCAGCAACTCCAAAGAAAACCACTTCCTTCACGATCAGCTCCCCAGCAACTCACCTCGCCTACATTCTGTCCGCTCCATGCAAACCTAAGCTTGCATCCTACTTTCTTTGTGACATTATACCCAGTTTACAACTCATCACGCAAGCTTTTTTTTTTTAAATACAAAATGCATCCTGTCAACCCAGCAGATAACAATGGAAAATCAGGCCTTTCGTATTTCTGTGTGCATGTATTTATGAGCACGGCCCTTTTAGCTCCGCAATGCTCATGCTCATTGCTAACTGTTGACTAACTCATTCATAACCCGTGAAAAGGCATTACTGGAAAATGCAAAATTACTTCAGAATGTGGCACAATGGATTAGCTCGTAAAGGAGCATTTTATTTACAGTCACAGCTCACTCTTTCTGCTCCCAATCTTCCAGTCCAAAAATTTCACCACCACCTCTTATAAAGTTATCAGATTAGCAGAAAGGGGAACACTTACTAACAACCCATGCTAACCTCCCACAGCACCGTGTAATTATTCCTGCCGTAGTTTAAAAAGTTATGACTTAATATACTGCTTCCAAAATGTAAATTAGACCCTCACGCTTTCAGTATGCGGCATGGAATCTTTAATTAAAAGGAGGTACAATTGTTAAGAGGTGGACCGAACATAATGCATCACCGCTACACCACCTGTACCCTACTAATATTATGTATTGTGCTGCCTTATAACTAACTGCAAACTATTTTGTTAGAATTTTCATTTCCTTATTGCTTTACCTTACCCAACTGCAATGAGTCAAAGAGAGCCAGAAACCAATACAACAAAGGAGAGAGCTTACTCATTATCTGACCATCTCAAATTGCTATCATCCCAAACTAATAGCTAGATAGCAATTACTCACCTCCACTACCTAAACACAGCCTACCTGCCACCAGTATACCTAGCTTGTCTCGAACATAAACCTGCCATCTAGCAAGTTCATGCCAAAATGTGACTCCTACCTCAGCTACACTTGACAAAACCCTCTAAGCCCCTCCCTACCCTTACCTCATTTCCTCCTAACAATCCCTCCATCGCATTTAACCCTGTCCTCCCCTTATTCTCTTAATTCCTGCTAGTCTATGTATGGTCTGTTCCAAACCTCATTTAGCAAGTGCTGTTTGAAGGAGTGCACTTCAGTAAGGACATTGCGTGGCACAGTCTAATGAAGGGTATAAAAATGATCAGGGGCGATACCAACACTCAGAAACAAATTGACTGCTCAAAATTGACAGCTGTTATTTTGAGTTTCCATTTTCAGCACAAGATAACACTTATTTGTACTGTTTTTCTTATTTCACTACCTGCTCTAATGTTTTTCTTATTTCACTACCTGATCTGCTGCCATTAAATGGCATTCTGACTTCACTTATTCAAGCCAGTTCTCATAGATGCTGCTGAATTTCTATTTTAAGCAAGAACTAGCACTTGTTTCTACATGAAGTGTTGCTTACTTAGGTAGTTAGTTTTACTGGCGACCTTAAAATTGTTGTAGTAGGTGTCTGTGTTATCTGCTCCTCTTCTGTTCTCTCTCTCTCTTTTTAACAAATTCCGTTATGACGTTCTACCTTCCTTATGGATGCATGTGTTCTCTGCTTACTTTACTCTCCTTCACTCACATAATTACCTGTTTATATTCTCCTCTGCATGAAGTATTGTGTGCATGCTTTTAAGTGTAGCACATTGAATATTTCTATACAATTAAGATTTTTTATGTTACCTTTTTTTGCTTTGTTTACAGGCTGATATTTGTATGCACATGCACACATTGTTTGGCTACCACTTATGACTCGCTGACAGCCTGCTTCAATTCCCCACACCCCTAAACCTGACTGCTTCAACATATTTGGACAGTTATACTGACATAGTTCCTCGTACCTCCCAGAGTACTTCCTACTTTTATCCATTTACTCTTGCCTTTCCAAGTGTGTCACACCCACACTCCTTTCAGACTGTAGAACTAAATGCCCTTACATTCACCACTGCAGTATTCATAACTTATAGGGATTCCCTGCCATGAAGCCAGTTGTCCTAAAATGTTCATAATAGTATTCTGGTTCATGCATATTCATATGGTTAGAATTCATAACCCCATACAACTCTTTACACTCTTTATTCCACATTTCCTTTTCAGTTTCTTCCTGTCTGAACTCTGATAATTACTTCACCTCTCCTCCAAGTTATTTGGCATTAAAAGTAAACTGAAGCAAACTTCCTATTCAAAAATTCCTATGCAGAACAGTTACTTTAATATTTGTACTTCTTTTACAAGAAAACAATGAAATTAATCCAGGCTCATCACTTATTTTCTGTCAACCTTTATGTCTTAGCACTACATGTCTAAAATGTTGTCTGATCAATGCAAGTAGTATTAAATACTTGAATAATTGTATACTTTCTTTAAGCACCATTCCCCTGATATTGGATTCGGCCAGTACTTCCTCTAATCAAATCCATCTTCGAGGTGATATTATTATGTTTTGAACACTAGACCAGGACTTGGAACTGGTGGAAGAACTATATTCATATTTAAATCTCACTTACACTCTATAACACACAAGCAGTCCACTCTGCCTTCTGGTTAAGAACCTAACTGGTGTAAACTTCATTGGCCCTCTCTAAGGGCCTTGATTTTTACATTTTTGTAGCTTCTGTACCCCACATTCCTCCCTTATGAAGGTTCAGCAAACTATTAAATCTATAATTGGTTCCATTCCCCATACAAAAACAATCATTATGGCACCTTAAACTTAAACCTATTTAATTGTAACAATCTTCCCTGGTTAGATGATCTTAGTTTAATTCATTTATTTCAGAATGCACAAGAAAATTTATAAATGCAATAATTATTTTCTTCTTGACTTAGTTATCATCAATCTTCTTCTTTCGGCTTTTCCTGGTTAGGGGTCGCCAGAGCAGATCACTAGTCCGCTCATGATTGGCAGTGGAGTTTTACATTGTTGAGTTGCCAACCTGACTTAGTT
>NC_056725.1:733496046-733498546 GCF_019279795.1 Protopterus annectens
GTGTAATAAAATAAGTTCTGTTTGGGCCTCTATAATTCGCTCATAACATACGGAATCCGGGTTTAATCTGTAATGATTTTCAAGAGACTGAATTTTAACTTTTAGAAGAGTTTCTTTATTATTAAAATGCTTTTTAAGATATGAAGCCTTACCAATAAATATTCCCCTTAACCTCGACTTACAAGCATCCCACTGTATATCATAGGGAATATCTGTTGAGTCTAAATTATTTTCCATACCCTGAATTATTTCTGTACATAGTTGACAAATTTCTTTATTTGAGAGCAAGTTGTTATTCATTGTCCAGCTGTTTTGTTTGGATACATGCCCAAAGTTATAATCTATATTTAATTTTAATAAAATTCTAGAGTGATCAGAAAGAAATCTGGGTTCAATAATAAAGTCTAAAAAATTTGTGAAAGAGAATTAGATATAAGAAAAAAATCCAACCTTGACCATGCATTATAGCATTTTGAATAATAAGTATATATATATATTTTTATTAGAGTATTTAGTAAGTTGTAAAGGGTCTAAGAGGTTATAGTCCAATATTAAATCTTCAAGAGCAAGAGTTGCTTGTTGATTATAATAAGAGGAACAACTAGTGTGATCAATATCTGGGTTCATTACAGCGTTCCAGTCCCCCCTACCATAATATAGTGATCTTTATATGAAGAGAGTATATTATATATCTGTAAAATAAAAAATGTTGATGACTACAAGGACCATACAGATTCAATACCAGAAGTGGTTTATCAAGATTATGTATAGTAGAAGTAAAAAAGCACCATCTACCCGCATTGTCATATTTTTCTTCAACAATAATCCCTTGAAATTTTTGTTTAATTATGATAGCCACCCCCCTGGAACTAGAAGAGTCCCCTGAAGCGATTATTTTTTTGATCCATTTTGTATTTTTTCCTTTGTACCAGTCTTCTCTGGGAATATGTGTTTCTTGAAGGAAGCATATATTGGCTTGTGATTTATATATTAAATGAAACAATAAAGATTTTTTGGCTTTATTTTGGATCCGTCTCATATTCCAGGAATCAATTATTAATAAATTTGTCATGTAATTATTAAAGGACTGTTAATAAAAATGTATGAAAGTAAATTATTTGTATATAAAGAAATGGTAAAAGCTAAGAAAAAACATAGCCTAGTCTTAGTAATACATTTACTCTGTAAAAAGGTATATATCAGGATAAAATTGACTTTAATCTTACATACTTCCTTCTTCCCTACCCCAGTGCCTACCCACCTTATCCTATCTAAAGAAGGAAGATACAGATATCTAAATAAGGGACATATGTACTTGGTTACCAATAACATCATAATGTAAGAAAAAAATTTAAGTAGAGTCCTAAAAAGGACTATACCACAGTTAACAAAACTAAACATATTTACACAACTATCATAACACAAGATGTCCGACATATGCACTCCCCACTCCACTGAGCAATCGTGTGCTCCTGTAAAAACTAAAACTGATTGTGTTAAAGTAAATAATATTGTTAATCTAATATTCTAAAAAAAAATTGTAAAGGAGAATATTAGTGAGACTGAAATAAAATTAGTAGAACCCAATATATCTAGATACTTATATTCATTAATGCATGTGTATCAGCGTAACAGAAAGTCTCAAACAATATAAATTAAAAATTAGAAAAAATATAAAGAATTCACATTTAAATGTGAGATATAATGCTTTATAACAAAAAACTATTTAAAAAGTATGACTCTAACTATTCATCAATATATTTATCTAAACTAATTTGTGGGACTCAAATATGTATAATGTCTGTTAATAATGAGGACACCAACAAATCTAATGTAAAGTCACCCATCAATACTAGATCACATGACTCCTACCCTTAATTAAACATAATAATATTTTATCTAACATGTTAATTTAAATATACAAGAGAAATATATGTGGCATGTTGATATAAAGTAAGCATTAATTTTAGATCTATATAACATGCTCACCAAAATGTTTACTAGGAGCCTCACATTATCCTTGACAATCATGCTACACAATATCTAATCTGATATAGTTAAAAAAAAAAATTATACGAAGTATTAAACATGCCCAAATATACAATTGTAGGCATGAAATGGGAAAGCAGAAAACCACATAAGTCTCTCCACAGACTATTATACAAAGAGCAGTCACTCAACATTACTATTCATAAAGGACCAATAATAAGCATGTCTGAACTGGTGCCTAGCCTTGTCAGCATCTGCAGGGTGACTACAAACATCACTTTGAATAACATGTAGCAAAATCCTGAAACAATTAAAAAAAAAAAAAAAAAATTTAAAAACAACATGTTAAAATATAAATTCAGAAGACAACAAGAAATAATTATGTAATTCCCAGGAAAACTGCTTGTGAGTGTCAAAAAGTGTACATACTATATAGAAATCACACCTCAGCGTTTACGTGTAATTGATGTTGGTGCACCATTAACAGCAATAGAGGAGCTGCAAAAGTGAC
>NC_056725.1:733513546-733516046 GCF_019279795.1 Protopterus annectens
GATATTCACACCTCCTGGCTAGTTGCTCAGCATAATGCATCTGAGGTTATCCAAGTGCAACTAACTCCGGGCAAAACTGAAATCCAAATTGTAGCTTGCTACAGATCCCCCACCATGCCCCAGGATTCCCACTCCTTTTTTCCTGATGTACTGGAAAATATTAGGGTTCAACCAAACACTCTAATAATGGGCGACATCAAATACCCCACCATTAACTGGGAAAACTACTTGTGTACAAACTCCTTAGCTCAACGCTTTCTGGAATTCATTAACTCCAATGCCCTGGATCAACTTATCCACACCCCCACCAGGGGCAGCAATATCCTAGACCTAGTCATTACCAACATGAGTGACTGGTGTTCCACACCTGAAGTCAACTCCTTGTTCGTCTGATCCGACCATAAGCTAATCACCCTTGATATCCACATCCCGCCCCCACCCCCCATTAAGGAAACCATGTTAACAAATTTCTCTAAAGCCAACTTTATGCTTCTTAAGACAGAAGTGGTGAACTTCATGACACCCATGCAGATGGACAATACAGTTAAAACTGCTGAATCCTACACAAATGCACACTACAAGCACTTATACGAGTGCATGGATCATGCTATCCCAAACAGAACCAAGATGCTATCCTCCAAAAAAAAGGAAGCCAATCTGGTGGTCCCCTGCCATAAACAAACTGTACAACAGAAGGAAAAAAACTGTTGCAAAAGAGAGTAAAATCCCATGAGTGGAGGAGCTGTCTGGTCAGCTTGAGTAAGAACCTGAGATCCCTTATAAGATCCTCCAAAGCTAGCTACGAAAACAAAATTGCCACTAATTCTAAGGACAACCACAAAGCATTCTATAGCTATGTCAAGAATCTCGATGGAAACACCGAGATCTGCTCTGAGTTACAGCACAACGGCACGAAAATTACAGAATCAACTGATATTGCCAACATCCTGGCAGATATGTTCAGTGCTAACTTTACTCCCCCCTCAGCCCCTAAATGCCCATATCTATATAGGAAGAATGCAGAGTCCCTGTAATCACAACTAAGCAGGTAAAATCTGCACTCTCTGAAGCCAAAAACACAGCATCCATGGGACCGGACAACATCCTAGGCTGTGTTTTACAAGAACTTCAGAATGAACTGGCTCCCCACTTAAGCACCATGTTCAATAATAGCCTCGCATCAGGCTTTGTGCCCACTGAATGGTGCACAGCAATAGTTATCCCACTCCACAAAGGGGGAGCCACCACTGATCCGGGAACTATCGACCTATTAGCCTGACAAGCCTGGTCTGTAACTCCATGGAATGTATCATTATGGAACTCATAAACAAAGACATTGGTACCCTCCAAACTCTGGATCCCTCCCAGTTCGGGTTTGTGAAAGGCAGATCATGCCTCCTGAACCTGATTGACTTAGTTGAGGCAGTCAACAAAGCTGTAGATGAGGGTAAGGTGGTTCACATGTACCATATTCATATACATACACACACACACATATATATATATATATATATATATGCACACACACGCACATATATCTATCTATATATATATATATATATATATATATATATATATATATATATATATATATATATATGCGACACACACACACATATATATATATGCACACACACGCACATATATATATATATATATATATATATATATATATATATATATTTATTTTATTTTACGTTGTTAATCGGGAAATTCCAACTGGACCAGGTCCATTTACAGTGGAGGCCCGGGGAGAAAAGCTCAGAAACATTGTTACAAAAAAAAAACAAGAGAAGCAAATTTATACAGTGTTGTACAAAGGTCACTTAAATAATACAAAATGGAGTTAGACATTTTGCCAAAGAAACACTGAAAATATATAAAGTAAATTGGAAAAAGACATTTTCCAGGAGAAACAGTCAGGAATTCCATTTAATGTGCAGGTATACAATGATTATGACAAAAAGAGAAGCAATCGTCCACTATGAGAAGTAGCAATTAATAGCCAGTGTTATTGCCTGGATTTAATATTGTAGAGTGTTAAAGTGAGTAGCTTGGAAGTTGGAAAAAGAAGGCAGGAGATGGGAAAGTAAAGGTTAAGTGATACAAGGACATAACCAGGTGTTTAGTAGATGTGATTTGAGGGAGTTTTTGAATTGTGGGGTGGTAGAGGCAGTGGTCAGAGAATGGGGGAGGGAATTCCAGTTTTTAGCAACTGTGTGGGAATAGAGCGCTTTCCCTGCAATATTGTTTGCCCTGGAGATGCAGAGGAGAGATTTGTCACTAGATCGGAGATGTCGATTTGCAGCGTAATGGGTAAGAAGACCCATATAGTATAGATGTTTTTTTTCTGGGTACATAAGGATGTTATATGCGGCAACTAGCTGGTGGTAGTTAAGTAGCTGTGGTAGCCATTTTAGTTCTTTTAGTGCAACATAGTGATGTGTTCTGTAACTGGAGTTTGTAGCCAACTTGGCTATCTTATTTTAACAGGATTCTA